>NC_142103.1:18997783-19108600 GCF_054644295.1 Miniopterus natalensis
TTTCTTTCTCACGAGTGAGTCACCCGAAAAGTACCCAGCGGTCTTAGTCCTTCTGTGGCCTGGGCCAGCGT
Source organism: Miniopterus natalensis (assembly GCF_054644295.1). Classification (NCBI taxonomy): domain Eukaryota; kingdom Metazoa; phylum Chordata; class Mammalia; order Chiroptera; family Miniopteridae; genus Miniopterus; species Miniopterus natalensis. The sequence continues at coordinate 18,997,855 of NC_142103.1, forward strand.
TCTATGCTGAACCCAATGGCCTGGTCCCCGCCTACATGGTCCGATTGGTCCTCAGACCCAAGCGGTCCCCGCCTACCCCTGTGGCAACGCTCAGGGCTGCACCTGAAGATCAAGTACCCTTGAGCCTAACTTGGACCTGTTTGTGTGTGTGTGGGGGGGGGGGGGGGGCCTGGGCCTGGGGACCAGCCAGGCCGTTCTAGGTACTGGTGTCCCCTTGCGGAGGCTTCGAGACAATAAGTGAAGGAAAGGGACCTCGATTGCCACACTCTGAAGGATACCGTCCCTCTCCACCTAGCGATCCTAGCCCCGTGTGATCTAACCAGCTGCCACACAGTGCCCACTGGGTATGGAGACCCTCTGTCACATGAGACAGGAAGGGCCAGTGTGGCACACTGTGGGGCCTGGCACCCAGCCTCTCTGTTGCCGCAGCGCTACTATGGCAAACACAGCTCTTCGCTGCTCTGACCTGCCTCGCAACCTGCTGGACCCTTCCGTGTCTGGGCTCCGCATCCAAGCGCCCAAAACCCATCACTTCTCCCTCGGGCCTATACCAGGCTACTTGGTCCGGCCGGCCGTCCCTCTCCTTCCCCCACGTTCCCTGGTGCCTGGGTCCCAGGCCTTCCGAGGGCGGGCGCTCTCCCCAGCAAGCCCACAGGGGGACCTGGCTCCTGCACCCGGCACCCCGACCCAGGGCGGCACCCCGACCCAGGGCGGCAGGGCTTGGAGCAGGAAGGGCTGGGAAAATGGCGGTTACCGAGGCCACGCCCCCTGCGCTCCGGGAAGCCGTGGGCTCCTGGGTGGGCAGCGGGGTTCCTTCAAAGCCCGCTGTGGCTGCCGAGACCGCTGTGAAGTTGAGCTGGATCCCGAGCCTTGTCACCGAAATCTCTTCGGACCCCACACCCAGCCAGGCCTTCCCCCGCGGGTCTGAAAGCCCATGGATCAGAGGCTCAGCTCAAAAACATTCCGCTTGAGGGCACTGTGGCCCCACAGATCCACCAGTGTTGGTGATCATGGCCTCTCCCTCCGCCCTTCGTGGCTCAAAAAACGACCGTGGAGGCCGGTAAAGGCATCCAATCCTTCTCAGCCAGGGTGCCTGTGGGAGGGTTTTTGACAGAACCCCGTCTTCGACTTCGGGGTTCTGGTAGGGAGGAGGACGCGACCTAGAAAGGCACCCACAGCAGTTTGTGCATCTGGGGACCCCTCTCCACATCTGCCTTGGCGCCGAAGTGCCCCCGATACTCAGGGAGCGGACACCTTGCGCTGTCTCCCATTGTGGACTGGAATCCTGAGGGGGTTTCCCGGGCTGCGTCCTAGCCGGACAAGGGACATGGATTCAGAGCTTGCGTTGGACGTGGCCCCTGGCCTTCCTCCCTTCACCTGGTCTACTGGCCCCTCTTCTTTTCTGATCAGGTCCCCTCATGAGGCTTCAGGGCTCAGGCGCCTGCGGTAACCTCCTTGTCCCCAGCGGTTTCTCTCGGTCACTCCAACCTCGTGGGCCACAGTGTAACTTCGGGAGGAGGGGGTGTCCATGGTGCCGCGGGAGAGACCACTCAGATGACCTCTGTGAACCCCGGCCATTGCTTGAGGGAAACTCAGCTTGGCAGTGTGTCAGTGTGTACTCTCCCCGATCACCCCCACACTCAGAGTGGCCAAGTGGGTGAGCCCCGGTCTGTGGTCCAGATTGGACACAGGTTGAGGGGGTTCTGTGATGTTTGTGTGTGTGTGTGGTTTTTTGTGGTAGCGAAGGGCGGAGGGAGAGGACAAGAATGGTGGCGCGGAAAGGACAGGTTGGCATTTGTGATGTGATACTGCCATCCAGGGGATTGGCTTTGCCGCTCGCGCGCTCACGAACCCTGCACCGTCCCTTCCTGGGGAGGAGAGTCACAAGTGAAGCCTTGAACAGGGGACGGGGACCCGGGAGGTCAAGAGCTGTGCCAGGCGCTGGCCGAGCCAAGGAAGCTATAGAGAAGGACATCGTTGGGAGTAGGCACCTGGCTCGCCCTCCTGGGCGCTGGGTCCCAGGCAGCCAGGGCTCCCTACCAAGGCGGCCGCCATGTCTGGGCGGGGCTGGAGGAGGCTGCTCTGAAAGAACCCAGGGCGGAGGTGGAGGGCGCTGTGGATATTTGGCTTAGTGCTCCTTCTTAGGAGCCAGGGCACTGGAGGACCCTCTTGGCCAAGGTGCAGCCAGGTCCCGGTCATCTGCCCCCACCGGCCACCTGCAAAGCCCGCCCTGGACGCGGTGTTAGAGGCGCTGCCCAGTGACGTTCTCCTGTGCAGCTCAGTGATGACGAGCGCGACACGCCCACTCCAAGCCCAGGTAGGGGGACCCCGCTGGCCAGCTGGAGGATGGAAACAGAGCCCCAGCAGGCGGTGGCCCCCACCAAGGCCAAGGAACCAGGGCAAAAGGAACTCCCCGCCCCGAAGGCAAGTGGCCGCCATCAAGTGGCCCCGAGCCTACCTTGGGACACGAGAAGCCATGGCCCTTTCGGGCACTCAGCCCTGGCTCACCACGTCTCAACCCCATGCTTGGCCCTCCCTCCTGTGGCTAACAGGGAGTCTGGAGAAGCAAGAAGAAGGCTGAAGATGCTCAACGCGGCTGGACTGACAACCCTCCACGCCCCCCCCCCCCCCCCAACCCACCATGGATGCCGCCTGTGTGTCAAGGCCAGGAATGAGACACCGTTTCCTCTAGACCCACAGGGGCCGGAGAGCCCCCTTCAGGAATAAGTTCTGGGGTGGCTCTTTAGTGCCCTTTGGCAAGCTCTTTCCTGCTGGGGGTGGGCTGGCAACTGAGAGCCAGTCTGCAGGCTAGACCCCTCTTTGCTCACACACCCCTTTTTTTCACGTCTCCTGGAAGGGTGCCAAGGCAGGCCCTCTTGCTCCCTGTCCCTTTCTTTCTCACGAGTGAGTCACCCGAAAAGTACCCAGCGATCTTAGTCCTTCTGTGGCCTGGGCCAGCGTTCTATGCTGAACCCAATGGCCTGGTCCCCGCCTACATGGTCCGATTGGTCCTCAGACCCAAGCGGTCCCCGCCTACCCCTGTGGCAACGCTCAGGGCTGCACCTGAAGATCAAGTACCCTTGAGCCTAACTTGGACCTGTTGCGTGTGTGTGTGTGGGGGGGGGGGCGGGTACCTGGGCCTAGGGAGCCAGCCAGTGTTTTCTAGGTACTGGTGTCTCCTTGTGGAGGCTTCCCGACAATAAGTAAAGGAAAGGGACCTCAATCGCCACACTCTGAAGGATGCCGTCCCTCTCCACATAGCGACCCTAGCCCCGTGTGATCTAACCAGCTGCCACACAGTGCCCACTGGGTATGGAGACCCTCTGTCACATGAGACAGGAAGGGCCAGTGTGGGACACTGTGGGGCCTGGCACCCAGCCTCTCTGTTGCCGCAGCGCTACTATGGCAAACACAGCTCTTCGCTGCTCTGACCTGCCTCGCAACCTGCTGGACCCTTCCGTGTCTGGGCTCCGCATCCAAGCGCCCAAAACCCATCACTTCTCCCTCGGGCCTATACCAGGCTACTTGGTCCGGCCGGCCGTCCCTCTCCTTCCCCCACGTTCCCTGGTGCCTGGGTCCCAGGCCGTCAGAGGGCGGGCGCTCTCCCCAGCAAGCCCACAGGGGGACCTGGCTCCTGCACCCGGCACCCCGACCCAGGGCGGCACCCCGACCCAAGGCGGCAGGGCTTGGAGCAGGAAGGGCTGGGAAAATGGCGGTTACCGAGGCCACGCCCCCTCCGCCCCAGGAAGCCCTGGGCTCCTGGGTGGGCAGCGGGGCCCCTTCAAAGCCCGATGTGGCTGAAGAGGCCCCTGGGCAGTTGAGCTGGCCTCCCAGACCCATCACAGAAACCTCTTTGGGCCCCAGGCCTTTCACGGCGGGTCTCAAAGCCATGGATCCCAAACTTCGCTCAAAAACATTCCGCTTGAGGGCACTGTGTCCCCACAAATGCAACAGTGTCAGTGAGCTGGCCTCTCCCTCCGCCCTTCGTGGCTCAAAAAAGGTCCACGAAGGCCCCAAAAGGCATCCAAGCCTTCTCGGCCAGGATTCTTGTCCAAGCTTTTTTGACAGAACCCCGTGTGCGACTTCGGGGTTTTGGTAATGAGGATCACGGAACCTAGAAAGGCACCCACAGCAGTTTGTGCATCTGGGGACCCCTCTCCACATCTGTCTTGGCGCCGAAGTGCCCCCGATACTCAGGGCGCGGACACCTTGCGCTGACTGCCCATTGTGGACTGGAATCCTGAGGGGGTTTCCCGGGCTGCGTCCTAGCAGGACAAGGGACATGGATTCAGAGCTTGTGCTGGACCTGGTCCCTGTCCTTTTCCGCTTCTCCTGGCCCCTCTTCTTTTCTCATCAGGTCCCCTCATGAGGCTTCAGGGCTCAGGCGCCTGCGGTAACCTCCTTGTCCCCAGGGGTTTCTCTCGGTCACTCCGACCTCACGTGCCTCAGTTTAATTTGGGGGGGGGGGGTCCATGGTGCCCAGGGAGAGACCACTGAGATGACCTCGGTGAAGCCCCGCCGCTCCTTGAGGGAAACTCAGCTTGGCAGTGTGTCAGTGTGTATACTCTCCCCGATCACCCCCACCCTCAGAGTGGCCAAGTGGGTGAGCCCCGGCCTGTGGTCCAGACTGGAGGCAGGTTGACAGGGTTCTGTGCTCTTTGTGTGTGTGTGTGTGTGTGTGTGTGTGTGTGGTTTTTTTCTGGTAGCGAAGGGCGGAGGGAGAGGACATGGGTGGTGGCCGGGAAAGGACAGGTTGGCATTTGTGGGGCGATACTGCCATCCAGAGGACTGGCTTTGTGGCGCGTGCGCGTTGGGGAACCCTGCACCTAACCCTGCACCGTCCCTTCCTGGGGAGGAGAGTGACGAGTGAACCCTTGGACAGGGGTCGTGGACCCGGGAGGTCAAGAGCTGTGTCTGGCGGTGGCCGGGCCAAGGAAGCTATAGAGAAGGAAATCGTTGGGACAAGGCGCCCGGCTCGGGGGCCTGGTCGCTGGGTCCCAGGCAGCCAGGGCTCCCTACCAAGGCGGCCGCCATGTCTGGGCGGGACTGGAGGAGGCTGCTCTGAAAGAACCCAGGGCGGAGGTGGAGGGGGATGTGGATATTTGGCTTAGTGCTCGTTCTTAGGAGGCAGGGCACTGGAAGACCCTCTTGGCCAGCGTGCAGCCAGGTCCGGGTCACCTGCCCCCGCCCCCCACCTCCAAATCGCATCCTGGACACGGTCTTAGAGGCGCTGCCCAGTGACGCTCCCCTGTGCAGCGCAGTGATGACGTGCGCAACCCGTCCACCCCAAGCCGAGGTAGGGGAACCCTGCTGCCCAGCTGGAGGATGCAAACACAGCCCAGCAGGCAGTGGCCCCAGCGAGGCTAAGGAATTATGGCAGCAGAAGGAACCCCCCCCCCCACTCCGAAGGCAAGTGGTGGTCATCCAGTGGCCCTGAGCCTAACTTGGGACACGAGAAGCCATGTCCCTTTCCCGCACTCAGCCCTGGCTCTCCTGATCTCAACGCCATGCCTGACCCTCCCTCCAGTGGCTAACAGGCAGGCTGGAGAAGCAAGAAGAAAGCTGAACATGCTGAACACGGGGGGGGGGGGGGCGGGGGGGGGAGGCTGTCTGACATAAGGCCCTCCCCGCCGCAGTGTTGCCCCCCTCCAACCCACCCCGCCATCCCCCCATCCCATCCCCCCCACCCACCCACCGTGGTTGTTGCGTGTTTGTGAAAGCCAGGAAAGACGCATCGTTCCCTCTAGGCCCCAAAGGGCCGGAGAGCCCCCTTCGGGAATAAGTTCTGGGGTGACTCTTTAGTGTCCTATGGCTAGCTCGTACCTGCTGTGGGTCGGCTGGCAACTGAGCCAGTCTGCAGGCTCGACCCCTCTTTGCTCACACACCCTTTGCCTTCCGGTCTCCTGGAAGGGTGCCAAAGCAGGCTCTCTTGCTCCCTGTCCCTTCTTTTCTCACGAGTGAGTCACCCGAAATGTGCCCAGGGGTCTTAGTCTTTCTGCGGCCTGGGCCAGCGTTCTGTGCCGACCCTGGGGCCTGGTCCTCGCCTACAAGGTCCGATTGGTCCTCAGCCCCAAGTGCTCTCAGCCTACCACTGTGGCCAAGCTCATGGAAGAACCCACAGATCAAGTACCCTTTGAGCCTAACTTGGACCTGTTGTGTGTGTGTGGGGGGGGGGGGGGGCCTGGGCCTGGGGACCAGCCAGGCCGTTCTAGGTACTGGTGTCCCCTTGCGGAGGCTTCGAGACAATAAGTGAAGGAAAGGGACCTCGATCGCCACACTCTGAAGGATGCCGTCCCTCTCCACATAGCGATCCTAGTCCCGTGTGATCTGACCAGCTACCACACAGTGCCCACTGGGTATGGAGACCCTCTGTCACATGAGACAGGAAGGGCCAGTGTGGCACACTGTGGGGCCTGGCACCCAGCCTCTCTGTTGCCGCAGCGCTACTATGGCAAACACAGCTCTTCGCTGCTCTGACCTGCCTCGCAACCTGCTGGACCCTTCCGTGTCTGGGCTCCGCATCCAAGCGCCCAAAACCCATCACTTCTCCCTCGGGCCTATACCAGGCTACTTGGTCCGGCCGGCCGTCCCTCTCCTTCCCCCACGTTCCCTGGTGCCTGGGTCCCAGGCCTTCAGAGGGCGGGCGCTCTCCCCAGCAAGCCCACAGGGGGACCTGGCTCCTGCACCCGGCACCCCGACCCAGGGCGGCACCCCGACCCAGGGCGGCAGGGCTTGGAGCAGGAAGGGCTGGGAAAATGGCGGTTACCGAGGCCACGCCCCCTCCGCCCCAGGATGCCCTGGGCTCCTGGGTGGGCAGCGGGGCCCCTTCAAAGCCCGATGTGGCTGAAGAGGCCCCTGGGCAGTTGAGCTGGCCTCCCAGACCCATCACAGAAACCTCTTTGGGCCCCAGGCCTTTCACGGCGGGTCTCAAAGCCATGGATCCCAAACTTCGCTCAAAAACATTCCGCTTGAGGGCACTGTGTCCCCACAAATGCAACAGTGTCAGTGAGCTGGCCTCTCCCTCCGCCCTTCGTGGCTCAAAAAAGGTCCACGAAGGCCCCAAAAGGCATCCAAGCCTTCTCGGCCAGGATTCTTGTCCAAGCTTTTTTGACAGAACCCCGTGTGCGACTTCGGGGTTTTGGTAATGAGGATCACGGAACCTAGAAAGGCACCCACAGCAGTTTGTGCATCTGGGGACCCCTCTCCACATCTGTCTTGGCGCCGAAGTGCCCCCGATACTCAGGGCGCGGACACCTTGCGCTGACTGCCCATTGTGGACTGGAATCCTGAGGGGGTTTCCCGGGCTGCGTCCTAGCAGGACAAGGGACATGGATTCAGAGCTTGTGCTGGACCTGGTCCCTGTCCTTTTCCGCTTCTCCTGGCCCCTCTTCTTTTCTCATCAGGTCCCCTCATGAGGCTTCAGGGCTCAGGCGCCTGCGGTAACCTCCTTGTCCCCAGGGGTTTCTCTCGGTCACTCCGACCTCACGTGCCTCAGTTTAATTTGGGGGGGGGGGGTCCATGGTGCCCAGGGAGAGACCACTGAGATGACCTCGGTGAAGCCCCGCCGCTCCTTGAGGGAAACTCAGCTTGGCAGTGTGTCAGTGTGTATACTCTCCCCGATCACCCCCACCCTCAGAGTGGCCAAGTGGGTGAGCCCCGGCCTGTGGTCCAGACTGGAGGCAGGTTGACAGGGTTCTGTGCTCTTTGTGTGTGTGTGTGTGTGTGTGTGTGTGGTTTTTTTCTGGTAGCGAAGGGCGGAGGGAGAGGACATGGGTGGTGGCCGGGAAAGGACAGGTTGGCATTTGTGGGGCGATACTACCATCCAGAGGACTGGCTTTGTGGCGCGTGCGCGTTGGGGAACCCTGCACCTAACCCTGCACCGTCCCTTCTTGGGGAGGAGAGTCACAAGTGAAGCCTTGAACAGGGGACGGGGACCCGGGAGGTCAAGAGCTGTGCCAGGCGCTGGCCGAGCTAAGGAAGCTATAGAGAAGGACATCGTTGGGAGTAGGCGCCCGGCTCGCCGTCCTGGGCGCTGGGTCCCAGGCAGCCAGGGCTCCCTACCAAGGCGGCCGCCATGTCTGGGCGGGGCTGGAGGAGGCTGCTCTGAAAGAACCCAGGGCGGAGGTGGAGGGCGCTGTGGATATTTGGCTTAGTGCTCCTTCTTAGGAGCCAGGGCACTGGAGGACCCTCTTGGCCAAGGTGCAGCCAGGTCCCGGTCATCTGCCCCCACCGGCCACCTGCAAAGCCCGCCCTGGACGCGGTGTTAGAGGCGCTGCCCAGTGACGTTCTCCTGTGCAGCTCAGTGATGACGAGCGCGACACGCCCACTCCAAGCCCAGGTAGGGGGACCCCGCTGGCCAGCTGGAGGATGGAAACAGAGCCCCAGCAGGCGGTGGCCCCCACCAAGGCCAAGGAACCAGGGTAAAAGGAACTCCCCGCCCCGAAGGCAAGTGGCCGCCATCAAGTGGCCCCGAGCCTACCTTGGGACACGAGAAGCCATGGCCCTGTCGGGCACTCAGCCCTGGCTCACCACGTCTCAGCCCCATGCTTGGCCCTCCCTCCTGTGGCTAACAGGGAGTCTGGAGAAGCAAGAAGAAGGCTGAAGATGCTCAATGCAGCTGGACTGACAGCCCTCCCCGCCCCCCCCCCCCCCAACCCACCATGGATGCCGCCTGTGTGTCAAGGCCAGGAATGAGGCACCGTTTCCTCTAGACCCACAGGGGCCGGAGAGCCCCCTTCAGGAATAAGTTCTGGGGTGGCTCTTTAGTGCCCTTTGGCAAGCTCTTTCCTGCTGGGGGTGGGCTGTCAACTGAGAGCCAGTCTGCAGGCTAGACCCCTCTTTGCTCACACACCCCTTTTTTTCACGTCTCCTGGAAGGGTGCCAAGGCAGGCCCTCTTGCTCCCTGTCCCTTTCTTTCTCACGAGTGAGTCACCCGAAAAGTACCCAGCGGTCTTAGTCCTTCTGTGGCCTGGGCCAGCGTTCTATGCTGAACCCAATGGCCTGGTCCCCGCCTACATGGTCCGATTGGTCCTCAGGCCCAAGCGGTCCCCGCCTACCCCTGTGGCAACGCTCAGGGCTGCACCTGAAGATCAAGTACCCTTGAGCCTAACTTGGACCTGTTGCGTGTGTGGTGTGGGGGGGGGGGGGCGGGTACCTGGGCCTAGGAGCCAGCCAGTGTTTTCTAGGTACTGGTGTCTCCTTGTGGAGGCTTCCCGACAATAAGTAAAGGAAAGGGACCTCGATCGGCACACTCTGAAGGATGCCGTCCCTCTCCACATAGCGATCCTAGCCCCGTGTGATCTAACCAGCTGCCACACAGTGCCCACTGGGTATGGAGACCCTCTGTCACATGAGACAGGAAGGGCCAGTGTGGGACACTGTGGGGCCTGGCACCCAGCCTCTCTGTTGCCGCAGCGCTACTATGGCAAACACAGCTCTTCGCTGCTCTGACCTGCCTCGCAACCTGCTGGACCCTTCCGTGTCTGGGCTCCGCATCCAAGCGCCCAAAACCCATCACTTCTCCCTCGGGCCTATACCAGGCTACTTGGTCCGGCCGGCCGTCCCTCTCCTTCCCCCACGTTCCCTGGTGCCTGGGTCCCAGGCCGTCAGAGGGCGGGCGCTCTCCCCAGCAAGCCCACAGGGGGACCTGGCTCCTGCACCCGGCACCCCGACCCAGGGCGGCACCCCGACCCAGGGCGGCAGGGCTTGGAGCAGGAAGGGCTGGGAAAATGGCGGTTACCGAGGCCACGCCCCCTCCGCCCCAGGAAGCCCTGGGCTCCTGGGTGGGCAGCGGGGCCCCTTCAAAGCCCGATGTGGCTGAAGAGGCCCCTGGGCAGTTGAGCTGGCCTCCCAGACCCATCACAGAAACCTCTTTGGGCCCCAGGCCTTTCACGGCGGGTCTCAAAGCCATGGATCCCAAACTTCGCTCAAAAACATTCCGCTTGAGGGCACTGTGTCCCCACAAATGCAACAGTGTCAGTGAGCTGGCCTCTCCCTCCGCCCTTCGTGGCTCAAAAAAGGTCCACGAAGGCCCCAAAAGGCATCCAAGCCTTCTCGGCCAGGATTCTTGTCCAAGCTTTTTTGACAGAACCCCGTGTGCGACTTCGGGGTTTTGGTAATGAGGATCACGGAACCTAGAAAGGCACCCACAGCAGTTTGTGCATCTGGGGACCCCTCTCCACATCTGTCTTGGCGCCGAAGTGCCCCCGATACTCAGGGCGCGGACACCTTGCGCTGACTGCCCATTGTGGACTGGAATCCTGAGGGGGTTTCCCGGGCTGCGTCCTAGCAGGACAAGGGACATGGATTCAGAGCTTGTGCTGGACCTGGTCCCTGTCCTTTTCCGCTTCTCCTGGCCCCTCTTCTTTTCTCATCAGGTCCCCTCATGAGGCTTCAGGGCTCAGGCGCCTGCGGTAACCTCCTTGTCCCCAGGGATTTCTCTCGGTCACTCCGACCTCACGTGCCCCAGTTTAATTGGGGGGCGGGGGTCCATGGTGCCCAGGGAGAGACCACTGAGATGACCTCGGTGAAGCCCCGCCGCTCCTTGAGGGAAACTCAGCTTGGCAGTGTGTCAGTGTGTATACTCTCCCCGATCACCCCCACCCTCAGAGTGGCCAAGTGGGTGAGCCCCGGCCTGTGGTCCAGACTGGAGGCAGGTTGACAGGGTTCTGTGCTCTTTGTGTGTGTGTGTGTGTGTGGTTTTTTTCTGGTAGCGAAGGGCGGAGGGAGAGGACATGGGTGGTGGCCGCGAAAGGACAGGTTGGCATTTGTGGGGCGATACTGCCATCCAGAGGACTGGCTTTGTGGCGCGTGCGCGTTGGGGAACCCTGCACCTAACCCTGCACTGTCCCTTCCTGGGGAGGAGAGTGACGAAGTGAACCCTTGGACAGGGGTCGTGGACCCGGGAGGTCAAGAGCTGTGTCTGGCGGTGGCCGGGCCAAGGAAGCTATAGAGAAGGAAATCGTTGGGACAAGGCGCCCGGCTCGGGGGCCTGGTCGCTGGGTCCCAGGCAGCCAGGGCTCCCTACCAAGGCGGCCGCCATGTCTGGGCGGGGCTGGAGGAGGCTGCTCTGAAAGAACCCAGGGCGGAGGTGGAGGGGGCTGTGGATATTTGGCTTAGTGCTCGTTCTTAGGAGGCAGGGCACTGGAAGACCCTCTTGGCCAGCGTGCAGCCAGGTCCGGGTCACCTGCCCCCGCCCCCCACCTCCAAATCGCATCCTGGACACGGTCTTAGAGGCGCTGCCCAGTGACGCTCCCCTGTGCAGCGCAGTGATGACGTGCGCAACCCGTCCACCCCAAGCCAAGGTAGGGGAACCCTGCTGCCCAGCTGGAGGATGCAAACACAGCCCAGCAGGCGGTGGCCCCAGCGAGGCTAAGGAATTATGGCAGCAGAAGGAACCCCCCCCCCCACTCCGAAGGCAAGTGGTGGTCATCCAGTGGCCCTGAGCCTAACTTGGGACACGAGAAGCCATGTCCCTTTCCCGCACTCAGCCCTGGCTCTCCTGATCTCAACGCCATGCCTGACCCTCCCTCCAGTGGCTAACAGGCAGGCTAGAGAAGCAAGAAAAAAGCTGAACATGCTGAACACGGGGGGGGGGGGACGGGGGGGAGGCTGTCTGACATAAGGCCCTCCCCGCCGCAGTGTTGCCCCCCTCCAACCCACCCCGCCATCCCCCCATCCCATCCCCCCCACCCACCCACCGTGGTTGTTGCGTGTTTGTGAAAGCCAGGAAAGACGCATCGTTCCCTCTAGGCCCCAAAGGGCCGGAGAGCCCCCTTCGGGAATAAGTTCTGGGGTGACTCTTTAGTGTCCTATGGCTAGCTCGTACCTGCTGTGGGTCGGCTGGCAACTGAGCCAGTCTGCAGGCTCGACCCCTCTTTGCTCACACACCCTTTGCCTTCCGGTCTCCTGGAAGGGTGCCAAAGCAGGCTCTCTTGCTCCCTGTCCCTTCTTTTCTCACGAGTGAGTCACCCGAAATGTGCCCAGGGGTCTTAGTCTTTCTGCGGCCTAAGCCAGCGTTCTGTGCCGACCCTGGGGCCTGGTCCTCGCCTACAAGGTCCGATTGGTCCTCAGCCCCAAGTGCTCTCAGCCTACCACTGTGGCCAAGCTCATGGAAGAACCCACAGATCAAGTACCCTTTGAGCCTAATTTGGACCTGTTGTGTGTGTGTGGGGGGGGGTGGGCCTGGGCTTGGGGACCAGCCAGGCGGTTCTAGGTACTGGTGTCCCCTTGCGGAGGCTTCGAGACAATAAGTGAAGGAAAGGGACCTCGATCGCCACACTCTGAAGGATGCCGTCCCTCTCCACATAGCGATCCTAGCCCCGTGTGATCTAACCAGCTGCCACACAGTGCCCACTGGGTATGGAGACCCTCTGTCACATGAGACAGGAAGGGCCAGTGTGGGACACTGTGGGGCCTGGCACCCAGCCTCTCTGTTGCCGCAGCGCTACTATGGCAAACACAGCTCTTCGCTGCTCTGACCTGCCTCGCAACCTGCTGGACCCTTCCGTGTCTGGGCTCCGCATCCAAGCGCCCAAAACCCATCACTTCTCCCTCGGGCCTATACCAGGCTACTTGGTCCGGCCGGCCGTCCCTGTCCTTCCCCCACGTTCCCTGGTGCCTGGGTCCCAGGCCTTCCGAGGGCGGGCGCTCTCCCCAGCAAGCCCACAGGGGGACCTGGCTCCTGCACCCGGCACCCCGACCCAGGGCGGCACCCCGACCCAGGGCGGCAGGGCTTGGAGCAGGAAGGGCTGGGAAAATGGCGGTTACCGAGGCCACGCCCCCTGCGCTCCGGGAAGCCGTGGGCTCCTGGGTGGGCAGCGGGGTTCCTTCAAAGCCCGCTGTGGCTGCCGAGACCGCTGTGAAGTTGAGCTGGATCCCGAGCCTTGTCACCGAAATCTCTTCGGACCCCACACCCAGCCAGGCCTTCCCCCGCGGGTCTGAAAGCCCATGGATCAGAGGCTCAGCTCAAAAACATTCCGCTTGAGGGCACTGTGGCCCCACAGATCCACCAGTGTTGGTGATCATGGCCTCTCCCTCCGCCCTTCGTGGCTCAAAAAACGACCGTGGAGGCCGGTAAAGGCATCCAATCCTTCTCAGCCAGGGTGCCTGTGGGAGGGTTTTTGACAGAACCCCGTCTTCGACTTCGGGGTTCTGGTAGGGAGGAGGACGCGACCTAGAAAGGCACCCACAGCAGTTTGTGCATCTGGGGACCCCTCTCCACATCTGCCTTGGCGCCGAAGTGCCCCCGATACTCAGGGAGCGGACACCTTGCGCTGTCTGCCCATTGTGGACTGGAATCCTGAGGGGGTTTCCCGGGCTGCGTCCTAGCAGGACAAGGGACATGGATTCAGAGCTTGCGTTGGACGTGGCCCCTGGCCTTCCTCCCTTCACCTGGTCTACTGGCCCCTCTTCTTTTCTGATCAGGTCCCCTCATGAGGCTTCAGGGCTCAGGAGCCTGCGGTAACCTCCTTGTCCCCAGCGGTTTCTCTCGGTCACTCCAACCTCGTGGGCCACAGTGTAACTTCGGGAGGAGGGGGTGTCCATGGTGCCGCGGGAGAGACCACTCAGATGACCTCTGTGAAGCCCGGCCATTGCTTGAGGGAAACTCACCTTGGCAGTGTGTCAGTGTGTACTCTCCCCGATCACCCCCACCCTAAGAGTGGCCAAGTGGGTGAGCCCCGGTCTGTGGTCCAGATTGGACACAGGTTGAGGGGGTTCTGTGATGTTTGTGTGTGTGTGTGGTTTTTTGTGGTAGCGAAGGGCGGAGGGAGAGGACAAGGATGGTGGCGCGGAAAGGACAGGTTGGCATTTGTGATGTGATACTGCCATCCAGGGGATTGGCTTTGCCGCTCGCGCGCTCACGAACCCTGCACCGTCCCTTCTTGGGGAGGAGAGTCACAAGTGAAGCCTTGAACAGGGGACGGGGACCCGGGAGGTCAAGAGCTGTGCCAGGCGCTGGCCGAGCCAAGGAAGCTATAGAGAAGGACATCGTTGGGAGTAGGCGCCCGGCTCGCCGTCCTGGGCGCTGGGTCCCAGGCAGCCAGGGCTCCCTACCAAGGCGGCCGCCATGTCTGGGCGGGGCTGGAGGAGGCTGCTCTGAAAGAACCCAGGGCGGAGGTGGAGGGCGCTGTGGATATTTGGCTTAGTGCTCCTTCTTAGGAGCCAGGGCACTGGAGGACCCTCTTGGCCAAGGTGCAGCCAGGTCCCGGTCATCTGCCCCCACCGGCCACCTGCAAAGCCCGCCCTGGACGCGGTGTTAGAGGCGCTGCCCAGTGACGTTCTCCTGTGCAGCTCAGTGATGACGAGCGCGACACGCCCACTCCAAGCCCAGGTAGGGGGACCCCGCTGGCCAGCTGGAGGATGGAAACAGAGCCCCAGCAGGCGGTGGCCCCCACCAAGGCCAAGGAACCAGGGCAAAAGGAACTCCCCGCCCCGAAGGCAAGTGGCCGCCATCAAGTGGCCCCGAGCCTACCTTGGGACACGAGAAGCCATGGCCCTGTCGGGCACTCAGCCCTGGCTCACCACGTCTCAGCCCCATGCTTGGCCCTCCCTCCTGTGGCTAACAGGGAGTCTGGAGAAGCAAGAAGAAGGCTGAAGATGCTCAATGCAGCTGGACTGACAGCCCTCCCCGCCCCCCCCCCCCCCCCCAACCCACCATGGATGCCGCCTGTGTGTCAAGGCCAGGAATGAGGCACCGTTTCCTCTAGACCCACAGGGGCCGGAGAGCCCCCTTCAGGAATAAGTTCTGGGGTGGCTCTTTAGTGCCCTTTGGCAAGCTCTTTCCTGCTGGGGGTGGGCTGTCAACTGAGAGCCAGTCTGCAGGCTAGACCCCTCTTTGCTCACACACCCCTTTCTTTCACGTCTCCTGGAAGGGTGCCAAGGCAGGCCCTCTTGCTCCCTGTCCCTTTCTTTCTCACGAGTGAGTCACCCGAAAAGTACCCAGCGGTCTTAGTCCTTCTGTGGCCTGGGCCAGGGTTCTATGCTGAACCCAATGGCCTGGTCCCCGCCTACATGGTCCGATTGGTCCTCAGGCCCAAGTGGTCCCCGCCTACCCCTGTGGCAACGCTCAGGGCTGCACCTGAAGATCAAGTACCCTTGAGCCTAACTTGGACCTGTTGCGTGTGTGTGTGTGTGGGGGGGGGGGGGTACCTGGGCCTAGGGAGCCAGCCAGTGTTTTCTAGGTACTGGTGTCTCCTTGTGGAGGCTTCCCGACAATAAGTAAAGGAAAGGGACCTCGATCGCCACACTCTGAAGGATGCCGTCCCTCTCCACATAGCGATCCTAACCCCGTGTGATCTAACCAGCTGCCACACAGTACCCACTGGGTATGGAGACCCTCTGTCACATGAGACAGGAAGGGCCAGTGTGGGACACTGTGGGGCCTGGCACCCAGCCTCTCTGTTGCCGCAGCGCTACTATGGCAAACACAGCTCTTCGCTGCTCTGACCTGCCTCGCAACCTGCTGGACCCTTCCGTGTCTGGGCTCCGCATCCAAGCGCCCAAAACCCGTCACTTCTCCCTCGGGCCTATACCAGGCTACTTGGTCCGGCCGGCCGTCCCTCTCCTTCCCCCACGTTCCCTGGTGCCTGGGTCCCAGGCCTTCAGAGGGCGGGCGCTCTCCCCAGCAAGCCCACAGGGGGACCTGGCTCCTGCACCCGGCACCCCGACCCAGGGCGGCACCCCGACCCAGGGCGGCAGGGCTTGGAGCAGGAAGGGCTGGGAAAATGGCGGTTACCGAGGCCACGCCCCCTCCGCCCCAGGAAGCCCTGGGCTCCTGGGTGGGCAGCGGGGCCCCTTCAAAGCCCGATGTGGCTGAAGAGGCCCCTGGGCAGTTGAGCTGGCCTCCCAGACCCATCACAGAAACCTCTTTGGGCCCCAGGCCTTTCACGGCGGGTCTCAAAGCCATGGATCCCAAACTTCGCTCAAAAACATTCCGCTTGAGGGCACTGTGTCCCCACAAATGCAACAGTGTCAGTGAGCTGGCCTCTCCCTCCGCCCTTCGTGGCTCAAAAAAGGTCCACGAAGGCCCCAAAAGGCTTCCAAGCCTTCTCCGCCAGGATTCTTGTCCAAGCTTTTTTGACAGAACCCCGTGTGCGACTTCGGGGTTTTGGTGATGAGGATCACGGAACCTAGAAAGGCACCCACAGCAGTTTGTGCATCTGGGGACCCCTCTCCACATCTGTCTTGGCGCCGAAGTGCCCCCGATACTCAGGACGGGGTCACCTTGCGCTGACTGCCCATTGTGGACTGGAATCCTGAGGGGGTTTCCCGGGCTGCGTCCTAGCAGGACAAGGGACATGGATTCAGAGCTTGTGCTGGACCTGGTCCCTGTCCTTTTCCGCTTCTCCTGGCCCCTCTTCTTTTCTCATCAGGTCCCCTCATGAGGCTTCAGGGCTCAGGCGCCTGCGGTAACCTCCTTGTCCCCAGGTGTTTCTCTCGGTCACTCCGACCTCACGTGCCCCAGTTTAATTTGGGGGGGGGGTCCATGGTGCCCAGGAAGAGACCACTGAGATGACCTCGGTGAAGCCCCGCCGCTCCTTGAGGGAAACTCAGCTTGGCAGTGTGTCAGTGTGTATACTCTCCCCGATCACCCCCACCCTCAGAGTGGCCAAGTTGGTGAGCCCCGGCCTGTGGTCCAGACTGGAGGCTGGTTGACAGGGTTCTGTGCTCTTTGTGTGTGTGTGTGTGTGTTTGTGTGTGTGTGTGTGTGTGTGTGTGTGTGGTTTTTTTCTGGTAGCGAAGGGCGGAGGGAGAGGACATGGGTGGTGGCCGGGAAAGGACAGGTTGGCATTTGTGGGGCGATACTGCCATCCAGAGGACTGGCTTTGTGGCGCGTGCGCGTTGGGGAACCCTGCACCTAACCCTGCACCGTCCCTTCTTGGGGAGGAGAGTCACAAGTGAAGCCTTGAACAGGGGACGGGGACCCGGGAGGTCAAGAGCTGTGCCAGGCGCTGGCCGAGCTAAGGAAGCTATAGAGAAGGACATCGTTGGGAGTAGGAGCCAGGCTCGCCGTCCTGGGCGCTGGGTCCCAGGCAGCCAGGGCTCCCTACCAAGGCGGCCGCCATGTCTGGGCGGGGCTGGAGGAGGCTGCTCTGAAAGAACCCAGGGCGGAGGTGGAGGGCGCTGTGGATATTTGGCTTAGTGCTCCTTCTTAGGAGCCAGGGCACTGGAGGACCCTCTTGGCCAAGGTGCAGCCAGGTCCCGGTCATCTGCCCCCACCGGCCACCTGCAAAGCCCGCCCTGGACGCGGTGTTAGAGGCGCTGCCCAGTGACGTTCTCCTGTGCAGCTCAGTGATGACGAGCGCGACACGCCCACTCCAAGCCCAGGTAGGGGGACCCCGCTGGCCAGCTGGAGGATGGAAACAGAGCCCCAGCAGGCGGTGGCCCCCACCAAGGCCAAGGAACCAGGGCAAAAGGAACTCCCCGCCCCGAAGGCAAGTGGCCGCCATCAAGTGGCCCCGAGCCTACCTTGGGACACGAGAAGCCATGGCCCTGTCGGGCACTCAGCCCTGGCTCACCACGTCTCAGCCCCATGCTTGGCCCTCCCTCCTGTGGCTAACAGGGAGTCTGGAGAAGCAAGAAGAAGGCTGAAGATGCTCAATGCAGCTGGACTGACAGCCCTCCCCGCCCCCCCCCCCCCCAACCCACCATGGATGCCGCCTGTGTGTCAAGGCCAGGAATGAGGCACCGTTTCCTCTAGACCCACAGGGGCCGGAGAGCCCCCTTCAGGAATAAGTTCTGGGGTGGCTCTTTAGTGCCCTTTGGCAAGCTCTTTCCTGCTGGGGGTGGGCTGGCAACTGAGAGCCAGTCTGCAGGCTAGACCCCTCTTTGCTCACACACCCCTTTCTTTCACGTCTCCTGGAAGGGTGCCAAGGCAGGCCCTCTTGCTCCCTGTCCCTTTCTTTCTCACGAGTGAGTCACCCGAAAAGTACCCAGCGGTCTTAGTCCTTCTGTGGCCTGGGCCAGGGTTCTATGCTGAACCCAATGGCCTGGTCCCCGCCTACATGGTCCGATTGGTCCTCAGGCCCAAGTGGTCCCCGCCTACCCCTGTGGCAACGCTCAGGGCTGCACCTGAAGATCAAGTACCCTTGAGCCTAACTTGGACCTGTTGCGTGTGTGTGTGTGTGGGGGGGGGGGGGTACCTGGGCCTAGGGAGCCAGCCAGTGTTTTCTAGGTACTGGTGTCTCCTTGTGGAGGCTTCCCGACAATAAGTAAAGGAAAGGGACCTCGATCGCCACGCTCTGAAGGATGCCGTCCCTCTCCACATAGCGATCCTAACCCCGTGTGATCTAACCAGCTGCCACACAGTACCCACTGGGTATGGAGACCCTCTGTCACATGAGACAGGAAGGGCCAGTGTGGGACACTGTGGGGCCTGGCACCCAGCCTCTCTGTTGCCGCAGCGCTACTATGGCAAACACAGCTCTTCGCTGCTCTGACCTGCCTCGCAACCTGCTGGACCCTTCCGTGTCTGGGCTCCGCATCCAAGCGCCCAAAACCCGTCACTTCTCCCTCGGGCCTATACCAGGCTACTTGGTCCGGCCGGCCGTCCCTCTCCTTCCCCCACGTTCCCTGGTGCCTGGGTCCCAGGCCTTCAGAGGGCGGGCGCTCTCCCCAGCAAGCCCACAGGGGGACCTGGCTCCTGCACCCGGCACCCCGACCCAGGGCGGCACCCCGACCCAGGGCGGCAGGGCTTGGAGCAGGAAGGGCTGGGAAAATGGCGGTTACCGAGGCCACGCCCCCTCCGCCCCAGGAAGCCCTGGGCTCCTGGGTGGGCAGCGGGGCCCCTTCAAAGCCCGATGTGGCTGAAGAGGCCCCTGGGCAGTTGAGCTGGCCTCCCAGACCCATCACAGAAACCTCTTTGGGCCCCAGGCCTTTCACGGCGGGTCTCAAAGCCATGGATCCCAAACTTCGCTCAAAAACATTCCGCTTGAGGGCACTGTGTCCCCACAAATGCAACAGTGTCAGTGAGCTGGCCTCTCCCTCCGCCCTTCGTGGCTCAAAAAAGGTCCACGAAGGCCCCAAAAGGCTTCCAAGCCTTCTCCGCCAGGATTCTTGTCCAAGCTTTTTTGACAGAACCCCGTGTGCGACTTCGGGGTTTTGGTGATGAGGATCACGGAACCTAGAAAGGCACCCACAGCAGTTTGTGCATCTGGGGACCCCTCTCCACATCTGTCTTGGCGCCGAAGTGCCCCCGATACTCAGGACGGGGTCACCTTGCGCTGACTGCCCATTGTGGACTGGAATCCTGAGGGGGTTTCCCGGGCTGCGTCCTAGCAGGACAAGGGACATGGATTCAGAGCTTGTGCTGGACCTGGTCCCTGTCCTTTTCCGCTTCTCCTGGCCCCTCTTCTTTTCTCATCAGGTCCCCTCATGAGGCTTCAGGGCTCAGGCGCCTGCGGTAACCTCCTTGTCCCCAGGTGTTTCTCTCGGTCACTCCGACCTCACGTGCCCCAGTTTAATTTGGGGGGGGGGTCCATGGTGCCCAGGAAGAGACCACTGAGATGACCTCGGTGAAGCCCCGCCGCTCCTTGAGGGAAACTCAGCTTGGCAGTGTGTCAGTGTGTATACTCTCCCCGATCACCCCCACCCTCAGAGTGGCCAAGTTGGTGAGCCCCGGCCTGTGGTCCAGACTGGAGGCTGGTTGACAGGGTTCTGTGCTCTTTGTGTGTGTGTGTGTGTGTGTGTGTGTGTGTGTGTGTGTGTGTGTGTGTGTGGTTTTTTTCTGGTAGCGAAGGGCGGAGGGAGAGGACATGGGTGGTGGCCGGGAAAGGACAGGTTGGCATTTGTGGGGCGATACTGCCATCCAGAGGACTGGCTTTGTGGCGCGTGCGCGTTGGGGAACCCTGCACCTAACCCTGCACCGTCCCTTCTTGGGGAGGAGAGTCACAAGTGAAGCCTTGAACAGGGGACGGGGACCCGGGAGGTCAAGAGCTGTGCCAGGCGCTGGCCGAGCTAAGGAAGCTATAGAGAAGGACATCGTTGGGAGTAGGAGCCAGGCTCGCCGTCCTGGGCGCTGGGTCCCAGGCAGCCAGGGCTCCCTACCAAGGCGGCCGCCATGTCTGGGCGGGGCTGGAGGAGGCTGCTCTGAAAGAACCCAGGGCGGAGGTGGAGGGCGCTGTGGATATTTGGCTTAGTGCTCCTTCTTAGGAGCCAGGGCACTGGAGGACCCTCTTGGCCAAGGTGCAGCCAGGTCCCGGTCATCTGCCCCCACCGGCCACCTGCAAAGCCCGCCCTGGACGCGGTGTTAGAGGCGCTGCCCAGTGACGTTCTCCTGTGCAGCTCAGTGATGACGAGCGCGACACGCCCACTCCAAGCCCAGGTAGGGGGACCCCGCTGGCCAGCTGGAGGATGGAAACAGAGCCCCAGCAGGCGGTGGCCCCCACCAAGGCCAAGGAACCAGGGCAAAAGGAACTCCCCGCCCCGAAGGCAAGTGGCCGCCATCAAGTGGCCCCGAGCCTACCTTGGGACACGAGAAGCCATGGCCCTGTCGGGCACTCAGCCCTGGCTCACCACGTCTCAGCCCCATGCTTGGCCCTCCCTCCTGTGGCTAACAGGGAGTCTGGAGAAGCAAGAAGAAGGCTGAAGATGCTCAATGCAGCTGGACTGACAGCCCTCCCCGCCCCCCCCCCCCCCCAACCCACCATGGATGCCGCCTGTGTGTCAAGGCCAGGAATGAGGCACCGTTTCCTCTAGACCCACAGGGGCCGGAGAGCCCCCTTCAGGAATAAGTTCTGGGGTGGCTCTTTAGTGCCCTTTGGCAAGCTCTTTCCTGCTGGGGGTGGGCTGTCAACTGAGAGCCAGTCTGCAGGCTAGACCCCTCTTTGCTCACACACCCCTTTCTTTCACGTCTCCTGGAAGGGTGCCAAGGCAGGCCCTCTTGCTCCCTGTCCCTTTCTTTCTCACGAGTGAGTCACCCGAAAAGTACCCAGCGGTCTTAGTCCTTCTGTGGCCTGGGCCAGGGTTCTATGCTGAACCCAATGGCCTGGTCCCCGCCTACATGGTCCGATTGGTCCTCAGGCCCAAGTGGTCCCCGCCTACCCCTGTGGCAACGCTCAGGGCTGCACCTGAAGATCAAGTACCCTTGAGCCTAACTTGGACCTGTTGCGTGTGTGTGTGTGTGGGGGGGGGGGGGTACCTGGGCCTAGGGAGCCAGCCAGTGTTTTCTAGGTACTGGTGTCTCCTTGTGGAGGCTTCCCGACAATAAGTAAAGGAAAGGGACCTCGATCGCCACACTCTGAAGGATGCCGTCCCTCTCCACATAGCGATCCTAACCCCGTGTGATCTAACCAGCTGCCACACAGTACCCACTGGGTATGGAGACCCTCTGTCACATGAGACAGGAAGGGCCAGTGTGGGACACTGTGGGGCCTGGCACCCAGCCTCTCTGTTGCCGCAGCGCTACTATGGCAAACACAGCTCTTCGCTGCTCTGACCTGCCTCGCAACCTGCTGGACCCTTCCGTGTCTGGGCTCCGCATCCAAGCGCCCAAAACCCGTCACTTCTCCCTCGGGCCTATACCAGGCTACTTGGTCCGGCCGGCCGTCCCTCTCCTTCCCCCACGTTCCCTGGTGCCTGGGTCCCAGGCCTTCAGAGGGCGGGCGCTCTCCCCAGCAAGCCCACAGGGGGACCTGGCTCCTGCACCCGGCACCCCGACCCAGGGCGGCACCCCGACCCAGGGCGGCAGGGCTTGGAGCAGGAAGGGCTGGGAAAATGGCGGTTACCGAGGCCACGCCCCCTCCGCCCCAGGAAGCCCTGGGCTCCTGGGTGGGCAGCGGGGCCCCTTCAAAGCCCGATGTGGCTGAAGAGGCCCCTGGGCAGTTGAGCTGGCCTCCCAGACCCATCACAGAAACCTCTTTGGGCCCCAGGCCTTTCACGGCGGGTCTCAAAGCCATGGATCCCAAACTTCGCTCAAAAACATTCCGCTTGAGGGCACTGTGTCCCCACAAATGCAACAGTGTCAGTGAGCTGGCCTCTCCCTCCGCCCTTCGTGGCTCAAAAAAGGTCCACGAAGGCCCCAAAAGGCTTCCAAGCCTTCTCCGCCAGGATTCTTGTCCAAGCTTTTTTGACAGAACCCCGTGTGCGACTTCGGGGTTTTGGTGATGAGGATCACGGAACCTAGAAAGGCACCCACAGCAGTTTGTGCATCTGGGGACCCCTCTCCACATCTGTCTTGGCGCCGAAGTGCCCCCGATACTCAGGACGGGGTCACCTTGCGCTGACTGCCCATTGTGGACTGGAATCCTGAGGGGGTTTCCCGGGCTGCGTCCTAGCAGGACAAGGGACATGGATTCAGAGCTTGTGCTGGACCTGGTCCCTGTCCTTTTCCGCTTCTCCTGGCCCCTCTTCTTTTCTCATCAGGTCCCCTCATGAGGCTTCAGGGCTCAGGCGCCTGCGGTAACCTCCTTGTCCCCAGGTGTTTCTCTCGGTCACTCCGACCTCACGTGCCCCAGTTTAATTTGGGGGGGGGGGTCCATGGTGCCCAGGAAGAGACCACTGAGATGACCTCGGTGAAGCCCCGCCGCTCCTTGAGGGAAACTCAGCTTGGCAGTGTGTCAGTGTGTATACTCTCCCCGATCACCCCCACCCTCAGAGTGGCCAAGTTGGTGAGCCCCGGCCTGTGGTCCAGACTGGAGGCTGGTTGACAGGGTTCTGTGCTCTTTGTGTGTGTGTGTGTGTGTGTGTGTGTGTGTGTGTGTGTGTGTGTGTGTGTGGTTTTTTTCTGGTAGCGAAGGGCGGAGGGAGAGGACATGGGTGGTGGCCGGGAAAGGACAGGTTGGCATTTGTGGGGCGATACTGCCATCCAGAGGACTGGCTTTGTGGCGCGTGCGCGTTGGGGAACCCTGCACCTAACCCTGCACCGTCCCTTCTTGGGGAGGAGAGTCACAAGTGAAGCCTTGAACAGGGGACGGGGACCCGGGAGGTCAAGAGCTGTGCCAGGCGCTGGCCGAGCTAAGGAAGCTATAGAGAAGGACATCGTTGGGAGTAGGAGCCAGGCTCGCCGTCCTGGGCGCTGGGTCCCAGGCAGCCAGGGCTCCCTACCAAGGCGGCCGCCATGTCTGGGCGGGGCTGGAGGAGGCTGCTCTGAAAGAACCCAGGGCGGAGGTGGAGGGCGCTGTGGATATTTGGCTTAGTGCTCCTTCTTAGGAGCCAGGGCACTGGAGGACCCTCTTGGCCAAGGTGCAGCCAGGTCCCGGTCATCTGCCCCCACCGGCCACCTGCAAAGCCCGCCCTGGACGCGGTGTTAGAGGCGCTGCCCAGTGACGTTCTCCTGTGCAGCTCAGTGATGACGAGCGCGACACGCCCACTCCAAGCCCAGGTAGGGGGACCCCGCTGGCCAGCTGGAGGATGGAAACAGAGCCCCAGCAGGCGGTGGCCCCCACCAAGGCCAAGGAACCAGGGCAAAAGGAACTCCCCGCCCCGAAGGCAAGTGGCCGCCATCAAGTGGCCCCGAGCCTACCTTGGGACACGAGAAGCCATGGCCCTGTCGGGCACTCAGCCCTGGCTCACCACGTCTCAGCCCCATGCTTGGCCCTCCCTCCTGTGGCTAACAGGGAGTCTGGAGAAGCAAGAAGAAGGCTGAAGATGCTCAATGCAGCTGGACTGACAGCCCTCCCCGCCCCCCCCCCCCCCCAACCCACCATGGATGCCGCCTGTGTGTCAAGGCCAGGAATGAGGCACCGTTTCCTCTAGACCCACAGGGGCCGGAGAGCCCCCTTCAGGAATAAGTTCTGGGGTGGCTCTTTAGTGCCCTTTGGCAAGCTCTTTCCTGCTGGGGGTGGGCTGGCAACTGAGAGCCAGTCTGCAGGCTAGACCCCTCTTTGCTCACACACCCCTTTCTTTCACGTCTCCTGGAAGGGTGCCAAGGCAGGCCCTCTTGCTCCCTGTCCCTTTCTTTCTCACGAGTGAGTCACCCGAAAAGTACCCAGCGGTCTTAGTCCTTCTGTGGCCTGGGCCAGGGTTCTATGCTGAACCCAATGGCCTGGTCCCCGCCTACATGGTCCGATTGGTCCTCAGGCCCAAGTGGTCCCCGCCTACCCCTGTGGCAACGCTCAGGGCTGCACCTGAAGATCAAGTACCCTTGAGCCTAACTTGGACCTGTTGCGTGTGTGTGTGTGTGTGGGGGGGGGGGGTACCTGGGCCTAGGGAGCCAGCCAGTGTTTTCTAGGTACTGGTGTCTCCTTGTGGAGGCTTCCCGACAATAAGTAAAGGAAAGGGACCTCGATCGCCACACTCTGAAGGATGCCGTCCCTCTCCACATAGCGATCCTAACCCCGTGTGATCTAACCAGCTGCCACACAGTACCCACTGGGTATGGAGACCCTCTGTCACATGAGACAGGAAGGGCCAGTGTGGGACACTGTGGGGCCTGGCACCCAGCCTCTCTGTTGCCGCAGCGCTACTATGGCAAACACAGCTCTTCGCTGCTCTGACCTGCCTCGCAACCTGCTGGACCCTTCCGTGTCTGGGCTCCGCATCCAAGCGCCCAAAACCCGTCACTTCTCCCTCGGGCCTATACCAGGCTACTTGGTCCGGCCGGCCGTCCCTCTCCTTCCCCCACGTTCCCTGGTGCCTGGGTCCCAGGCCTTCAGAGGGCGGGCGCTCTCCCCAGCAAGCCCACAGGGGGACCTGGCTCCTGCACCCGGCACCCCGACCCAGGGCGGCACCCCGACCCAGGGCGGCAGGGCTTGGAGCAGGAAGGGCTGGGAAAATGGCGGTTACCGAGGCCACGCCCCCTCCGCCCCAGGAAGCCCTGGGCTCCTGGGTGGGCAGCGGGGCCCCTTCAAAGCCCGATGTGGCTGAAGAGGCCCCTGGGCAGTTGAGCTGGCCTCCCAGACCCATCACAGAAACCTCTTTGGGCCCCAGGCCTTTCACGGCGGGTCTCAAAGCCATGGATCCCAAACTTCGCTCAAAAACATTCCGCTTGAGGGCACTGTGTCCCCACAAATGCAACAGTGTCAGTGAGCTGGCCTCTCCCTCCGCCCTTCGTGGCTCAAAAAAGGTCCACGAAGGCCCCAAAAGGCTTCCAAGCCTTCTCCGCCAGGATTCTTGTCCAAGCTTTTTTGACAGAACCCCGTGTGCGACTTCGGGGTTTTGGTGATGAGGATCACGGAACCTAGAAAGGCACCCACAGCAGTTTGTGCATCTGGGGACCCCTCTCCACATCTGTCTTGGCGCCGAAGTGCCCCCGATACTCAGGACGGGGTCACCTTGCGCTGACTGCCCATTGTGGACTGGAATCCTGAGGGGGTTTCCCGGGCTGCGTCCTAGCAGGACAAGGGACATGGATTCAGAGCTTGTGCTGGACCTGGTCCCTGTCCTTTTCCGCTTCTCCTGGCCCCTCTTCTTTTCTCATCAGGTCCCCTCATGAGGCTTCAGGGCTCAGGCGCCTGCGGTAACCTCCTTGTCCCCAGGTGTTTCTCTCGGTCACTCCGACCTCACGTGCCCCAGTTTAATTTGGGGGGGGGGGTCCATGGTGCCCAGGAAGAGACCACTGAGATGACCTCGGTGAAGCCCCGCCGCTCCTTGAGGGAAACTCAGCTTGGCAGTGTGTCAGTGTGTATACTCTCCCCGATCACCCCCACCCTCAGAGTGGCCAAGTTGGTGAGCCCCGGCCTGTGGTCCAGACTGGAGGCTGGTTGACAGGGTTCTGTGCTCTTTGTGTGTGTGTGTGTGTGTGTGTGTGTGTGTGTGTGTGTGTGTGTGTGTGGTTTTTTTCTGGTAGCGAAGGGCGGAGGGAGAGGACATGGGTGGTGGCCGGGAAAGGACAGGTTGGCATTTGTGGGGCGATACTGCCATCCAGAGGACTGGCTTTGTGGCGCGTGCGCGTTGGGGAACCCTGCACCTAACCCTGCACCGTCCCTTCTTGGGGAGGAGAGTCACAAGTGAAGCCTTGAACAGGGGACGGGGACCCGGGAGGTCAAGAGCTGTGCCAGGCGCTGGCCGAGCTAAGGAAGCTATAGAGAAGGACATCGTTGGGAGTAGGAGCCAGGCTCGCCGTCCTGGGCGCTGGGTCCCAGGCAGCCAGGGCTCCCTACCAAGGCGGCCGCCATGTCTGGGCGGGGCTGGAGGAGGCTGCTCTGAAAGAACCCAGGGCGGAGGTGGAGGGCGCTGTGGATATTTGGCTTAGTGCTCCTTCTTAGGAGCCAGGGCACTGGAGGACCCTCTTGGCCAAGGTGCAGCCAGGTCCCGGTCATCTGCCCCCACCGGCCACCTGCAAAGCCCGCCCTGGACGCGGTGTTAGAGGCGCTGCCCAGTGACGTTCTCCTGTGCAGCTCAGTGATGACGAGCGCGACACGCCCACTCCAAGCCCAGGTAGGGGGACCCCGCTGGCCAGCTGGAGGATGGAAACAGAGCCCCAGCAGGCGGTGGCCCCCACCAAGGCCAAGGAACCAGGGCAAAAGGAACTCCCCGCCCCGAAGGCAAGTGGCCGCCATCAAGTGGCCCCGAGCCTACCTTGGGACACGAGAAGCCATGGCCCTGTCGGGCACTCAGCCCTGGCTCACCACGTCTCAGCCCCATGCTTGGCCCTCCCTCCTGTGGCTAACAGGGAGTCTGGAGAAGCAAGAAGAAGGCTGAAGATGCTCAATGCAGCTGGACTGACAGCCCTCCCCGCCCCCCCCCCCCCCCAACCCACCATGGATGCCGCCTGTGTGTCAAGGCCAGGAATGAGGCACCGTTTCCTCTAGACCCACAGGGGCCGGAGAGCCCCCTTCAGGAATAAGTTCTGGGGTGGCTCTTTAGTGCCCTTTGGCAAGCTCTTTCCTGCTGGGGGTGGGCTGTCAACTGAGAGCCAGTCTGCAGGCTAGACCCCTCTTTGCTCACACACCCCTTTCTTTCACGTCTCCTGGAAGGGTGCCAAGGCAGGCCCTCTTGCTCCCTGTCCCTTTCTTTCTCACGAGTGAGTCACCCGAAAAGTACCCAGCGGTCTTAGTCCTTCTGTGGCCTGGGCCAGGGTTCTATGCTGAACCCAATGGCCTGGTCCCCGCCTACATGGTCCGATTGGTCCTCAGGCCCAAGTGGTCCCCGCCTACCCCTGTGGCAACGCTCAGGGCTGCACCTGAAGATCAAGTACCCTTGAGCCTAACTTGGACCTGTTGCGTGTGTGTGTGTGGGGGGGGGGGGGTACCTGGGCCTAGGGAGCCAGCCAGTGTTTTCTAGGTACTGGTGTCTCCTTGTGGAGGCTTCCCGACAATAAGTAAAGGAAAGGGACCTCGATCGCCACACTCTGAAGGATGCCGTCCCTCTCCACATAGCGATCCTAACCCCGTGTGATCTAACCAGCTGCCACACAGTACCCACTGGGTATGGAGACCCTCTGTCACATGAGACAGGAAGGGCCAGTGTGGGACACTGTGGGGCCTGGCACCCAGCCTCTCTGTTGCCGCAGCGCTACTATGGCAAACACAGCTCTTCGCTGCTCTGACCTGCCTCGCAACCTGCTGGACCCTTCCGTGTCTGGGCTCCGCATCCAAGCGCCCAAAACCCGTCACTTCTCCCTCGGGCCTATACCAGGCTACTTGGTCCGGCCGGCCGTCCCTCTCCTTCCCCCACGTTCCCTGGTGCCTGGGTCCCAGGCCTTCAGAGGGCGGGCGCTCTCCCCAGCAAGCCCACAGGGGGACCTGGCTCCTGCACCCGGCACCCCGACCCAGGGCGGCACCCCGACCCAGGGCGGCAGGGCTTGGAGCAGGAAGGGCTGGGAAAATGGCGGTTACCGAGGCCACGCCCCCTCCGCCCCAGGAAGCCCTGGGCTCCTGGGTGGGCAGCGGGGCCCCTTCAAAGCCCGATGTGGCTGAAGAGGCCCCTGGGCAGTTGAGCTGGCCTCCCAGACCCATCACAGAAACCTCTTTGGGCCCCAGGCCTTTCACGGCGGGTCTCAAAGCCATGGATCCCAAACTTCGCTCAAAAACATTCCGCTTGAGGGCACTGTGTCCCCACAAATGCAACAGTGTCAGTGAGCTGGCCTCTCCCTCCGCCCTTCGTGGCTCAAAAAAGGTCCACGAAGGCCCCAAAAGGCTTCCAAGCCTTCTCCGCCAGGATTCTTGTCCAAGCTTTTTTGACAGAACCCCGTGTGCGACTTCGGGGTTTTGGTGATGAGGATCACGGAACCTAGAAAGGCACCCACAGCAGTTTGTGCATCTGGGGACCCCTCTCCACATCTGTCTTGGCGCCGAAGTGCCCCCGATACTCAGGACGGGGTCACCTTGCGCTGACTGCCCATTGTGGACTGGAATCCTGAGGGGGTTTCCCGGGCTGCGTCCTAGCAGGACAAGGGACATGGATTCAGAGCTTGTGCTGGACCTGGTCCCTGTCCTTTTCCGCTTCTCCTGGCCCCTCTTCTTTTCTCATCAGGTCCCCTCATGAGGCTTCAGGGCTCAGGCGCCTGCGGTAACCTCCTTGTCCCCAGGTGTTTCTCTCGGTCACTCCGACCTCACGTGCCCCAGTTTAATTTGGGGGGGGGGTCCATGGTGCCCAGGAAGAGACCACTGAGATGACCTCGGTGAAGCCCCGCCGCTCCTTGAGGGAAACTCAGCTTGGCAGTGTGTCAGTGTGTATACTCTCCCCGATCACCCCCACCCTCAGAGTGGCCAAGTTGGTGAGCCCCGGCCTGTGGTCCAGACTGGAGGCTGGTTGACAGGGTTCTGTGCTCTTTGTGTGTGTGTGTGTGTGTGTGTGTGTGTGTGTGTGTGTGTGTGTGTGTGGTTTTTTTCTGGTAGCGAAGGGCGGAGGGAGAGGACATGGGTGGTGGCCGGGAAAGGACAGGTTGGCATTTGTGGGGCGATACTGCCATCCAGAGGACTGGCTTTGTGGCGCGTGCGCGTTGGGGAACCCTGCACCTAACCCTGCACCGTCCCTTCTTGGGGAGGAGAGTCACAAGTGAAGCCTTGAACAGGGGACGGGGACCCGGGAGGTCAAGAGCTGTGCCAGGCGCTGGCCGAGCTAAGGAAGCTATAGAGAAGGACATCGTTGGGAGTAGGAGCCAGGCTCGCCGTCCTGGGCGCTGGGTCCCAGGCAGCCAGGGCTCCCTACCAAGGCGGCCGCCATGTCTGGGCGGGGCTGGAGGAGGCTGCTCTGAAAGAACCCAGGGCGGAGGTGGAGGGCGCTGTGGATATTTGGCTTAGTGCTCCTTCTTAGGAGCCAGGGCACTGGAGGACCCTCTTGGCCAAGGTGCAGCCAGGTCCCGGTCATCTGCCCCCACCGGCCACCTGCAAAGCCCGCCCTGGACGCGGTGTTAGAGGCGCTGCCCAGTGACGTTCTCCTGTGCAGCTCAGTGATGACGAGCGCGACACGCCCACTCCAAGCCCAGGTAGGGGGACCCCGCTGGCCAGCTGGAGGATGGAAACAGAGCCCCAGCAGGCGGTGGCCCCCACCAAGGCCAAGGAACCAGGGCAAAAGGAACTCCCAGCCCCGAAGGCAAGTGGCCGCCATCAAGTGGCCCCGAGCCTACCTTGGGACACGAGAAGCCATGGCCCTGTCGGGCACTCAGTCCTGGCTCACCACGTCTCAGCCCCATGCTTGGCCCTCCCTCCTGTGGCTAACAGGGAGTCTGGAGAAGCAAGAAGAAGGCTGAAGATGCTCAATGCAGCTGGACTGACAGCCCTCCCCGCCCCCCCCCCCCCAACCCACCATGGATGCCGCCTGTGTGTCAAGGCCAGGAATGAGGCACCGTTTCCTCTAGACCCACAGGGGCCGGAGAGCCCCCTTCAGGAATAAGTTCTGGGGTGGCTCTTTAGTGCCCTTTGGCAAGCTCTTTCCTGCTGGGGGTGGGCTGGCAACTGAGAGCCAGTCTGCAGGCTAGACCCCTCTTTGCTCACACACCCCTTTTTTTCACGTCTCCTGGAAGGGTGCCAAGGCAGGCCCTCTTGCTCCCTGTCCCTTTCTTTCTCACGAGTGAGTCACCCGAAAAGTACCCAGCGGTCTTAGTCCTTCTGTGGCCTGGGCCAGCGTTCTATGCTGAACCCAATGGCCTGGTCCCCGCCTACATGGTCCGATTGGTCCTCAGACCCAAGCGGTCCCCGCCTACCCCTGTGGCAACGCTCAGGGCTGCACCTGAAGATCAAGTACCCTTGAGCCTAACTTGGACCTGTTGCGTGTGTGTGTGGGGGAGGGGGGGCGGGTACCTGGGCCTAGGGAGCCAGCCAGTGTTTTCTAGGTACTGGTGTCTCCTTGTGGAGGCTTCCCGACAATAAGTAAAGGAAAGGGACCTCAATCGCCACACTCTGAAGGATGCCGTCCCTCTCCACATAGCGACCCTAGCCCCGTGTGATCTAACCAGCTGCCACACAGTGCCCACTGGGTATGGAGACCCTCTGTCACATGAGACAGGAAGGGCCAGTGTGGGACACTGTGGGGCCTGGCACCCAGCCTCTCTGTTGCCGCAGCGCTACTATGGCAAACACAGCTCTTCGCTGCTCTGACCTGCCTCGCAACCTGCTGGACCCTTCCGTGTCTGGGCTCCGCATCCAAGCGCCCAAAACCCATCACTTCTCCCTCGGGCCTATACCAGGCTACTTGGTCCGGCCGGCCGTCCCTCTCCTTCCCCCACGTTCCCTGGTGCCTGGGTCCCAGGCCTTCCGAGGGCGGGCGCTCTCCCCAGCAAGCCCACAGGGGGACCTGGCTCCTGCACCCGGCACCCCGACCCAGGGCGGCACCCCGACCCAGGGCGGCAGGGCTTGGAGCAGGAAGGGCTGGGAAAATGGCGGTTACCGAGGCCACGCCCCCTCCGCCCCAGGAAGCCCTGGGCTCCTGGGTGGGCAGCGGGGCCCCTTCAAAGCCCGATGTGGCTGAAGAGGCCCCTGGGCAGTTGAGCTGGCCTCCCAGACCCATCACAGAAACCTCTTTGGGCCCCAGGCCTTTCACGGCGGGTCTCAAAGCCATGGATCCCAAACTTCGCTCAAAAACATTCCGCTTGAGGGCACTGTGTCCCCACAAATGCAACAGTGTCAGTGAGCTGGCCTCTCCCTCCGCCCTTCGTGGCTCAAAAAAGGTCCACGAAGGCCCCAAAAGGCTTCCAAGCCTTCTCGGCCAGGATTCTTGTCCAAGCTTTTTTGACAGAACCCCGTGTGCGACTTCGGGGTTTTGGTAATGAGGATCACGGAACCTAGAAAGGCACCCACAGCAGTTTGTGCATCTGGGGACCCCTCTCCACATCTGTCTTGGCGCCGAAGTGCCCCCGATACTCAGGGCGCGGACACCTGCACTGACTGCCCATTGTGGACTGGAATCCTGAGGGGGTTTCCCGGGCTGCGTCCTAGCAGGACAAGGGACATGGATTCAGAGCTTGTGCTGGACCTGGTCCCTGTCCTTTTCCGCTTCTCCTGGCCCCTCTTCTTTTCTGATCAGGTCCCCTCATGAGGCTTCAGGGCTCAGGCGCCTGCGGTAACCTCCTTGTCCCAGGGATTTCTCTCGGTCACTCCGACCTCACGTGCCCCAGTTTAATTTGGGGGGGGGGTCCATGGTGCCCAGGGAGAGACCACTGAGATGACCTCGGTGAAGCCCCGCCGCTCCTTGAGGGAAACTCAGCTTGGCAGTGTGTCAGTGTGTATACTCTCCCCGATCACCCCCACCCTCAGAGTGGCCAAGTGGGTGAGCCCCGGCCTGTGGTCCAGACTGGAGGCAGGTTGACAGGGTTCTGTGCTCTTTGTGTGTGTGTGTGTGTGTGGTTTTTTTCTGGTAGCGAAGGGCGGAGGGAGAGGACATGGGTGGTGGCCGCGAAAGGACAGGTTGGCATTTGTGGGGCGATACTGCCATCCAGAGGACTGGCTTTGTGGCGCGTGCGCGTTGGGGAACCCTGCACCTAACCCTGCACTGTCCCTTCCTGGGGAGGAGAGTGACGATGTGAACCCTTGGACAGGGGTCCGTGGACCCGGGAGGTCAAGAGCTGTGTCTGGCGGGTGGCCGGGCCAAGGAAGCTATAGAGAAGGAAATCGTTGGGACAAGGCGCCCGGCTCGGGGGCCTGGTCGCTGGGTCCCAGGCAGCCAGGGCTCCCTACCAAGGCGGCCGCCATGTCTGGGCGGGACTGGAGGAGGCTGCTCTGAAAGAACCCAGGGCGGAGGTGGAGGGGGCTGTGGATATTTGGCTTAGTGCTCGTTCTTAGGAGGCAGGGCACTGGAAGACCTCTTGGCCAGCTGCAGCCAGGTCCGGGTCACCTGCCCCCGCCCCCCACCTCCAAATCGCATCCTGGACACGGTCTTAGAGGCGCTGCCAGTGACGCTCCCCTGTGCAGCGCAGTGATGACGTGCGCAAACCCGTCCACCCCAAGCCAAGGTAGGGGAACCCTGCTGCCCAGCTGGAGGATGCCAAACACAGCCCAGCAGGCGGTGGCCCCAGCGAGGCTAAGGAATTATGGCAGCAGAAGGAACCCCCCTCCCCACTCCGAAGGCAAGTGGTGGTCATCCAGTGGCCCTGAGCCTAACTTGGGACACGAGAAGCCATGTCCCTTTCCCGCACTCAGCCCTGGCTCTCTGATCTCAACGCCATGCCTGACCCTCCCTCCAGTGGCTAACAGGCAGGCTGGAGAAGCAAGAAGAAAGCTGAACATGCTGAACACGGGGGGGGGGGGGGAGGGGGGGGAGGCTGTCTGACATAAGGCCCTCCCCGCCGCAGTGTTGCCCCCCTCCAACCCACCCCGCCATCCCCCCATCCCATCCCCCCCACCCACCACCGTGGTTGTTGCTGTGTTTGTGAAAGCCAGGAAAGACGCATCGTTCCCTCTAGGCCCCAAAGGGCCGGAGAGCCCCCTTCGGGAATAAGTTCTGGGGTGACTCTTTAGTGTCCTATGGCTAGCTGTACCTGCTGTGGGTCGGCTGGCAACTGAGCCAGTCTGCAGGCTCGACCCCTCTTTGCTCACACACCCTTTGCCTTCCGGTCTCCTGGAAGGGTGCCAAAGCAGGCTCTCTTGCTCCCTGTCCCTTCTTTTCTCACGAGTGAGTCACCCGAAATGTGCCCAGGGGTCTTAGTCTTTCCTGCGGCCTAAGCCAGCGTTCTGTGCCGACCCTGGGCCTGGTCCTCGCCTACAAGGTCCGATTGGTCCTCAGCCCCAAGTGCTCTCAGCCTACCACTGGGCCAAGCTCATGGAAGAACCCACAGATCAAGTACCCTTTGAGCCTAATTTGGACCTGTTGTGTGTGTGTGGGGGGGGGTGGGCCTGGGCTTGGGGACCAGCCAGGCGGTTCTAGGTACTGGTGTCCCCTTGCGGAGGCTTCGAGACAATAAGTGAAGGAAAGGGACCTCGATCGCCACACTCTGAAGGATGCCGTCCTCTCCACATAGCGATCCTAGCCCCGTGTGATCTAACCAGCTGCCACACAGTGCCCACTGGGTATGGAGACCCTCTGTCACATGAGACAGGAAGGGCCAGTGTGGGACACTGTGGGGGCCTGGCACCCAGCCTCTCTGTTGCCGCAGCGCTACTATGGCAAACACAGCTCTTCGCTGCTCTGACCTGCCTCGCAACCTGCTGGACCCTTCCGTGTCTGGGCTCCGCATCAAGCGCCCAAAACCCATCACTTCTCCCTCGGGGCCTATACCAGGCTACTTGGTCCGGCCGGCCGTCCCTCTCCTTCCCCCACGTTCCCTGGTGCCTGGGTCCCAGGCCTTCCGAGGGCGGGCGCTCTCCCCAGCAAGCCCACAGGGGGACCTGGCTCCTGCACCCGGCACCCCGACCCAGGGCGGCACCCCGACCCAGGGCGGCAGGGCTTGGAGCAGGAAGGGCTGGGAAAATGGCGGTTACCGAGGCCACGCCCCCTGCGCTCCGGGAAGCCGTGGGCTCCTGGGTGGGCAGCGGGGTTCCTTCAAAGCCCGCTGTGGCTGCCGAGACCGCTGTGAAGTTGAGCTGGATCCCGAGCCTTGTCACCGAAATCTCTTCGGACCCCACACCCAGCCAGGCCTTCCCCCGCGGGGTCTGAAAGCCCATGGATCAGAGGCTCAGCTCAAAAACATTCCGCTTGAGGGCACTGTGGCCCCACAAATGCAACAGTGTCAGTGAGCTGGCCTCTCCCTCCGCCCTTCGTGGCTCAAAAAACGACCGTGGAGGCCGGTAAAGGCATCCAATCCTTCTCAGCCAGGGTGCCTGTGGGAGGGTTTTTGACAGAACCCCGTCTTCGACTTCGGGGTTCTGGTAGGGAGGGAGGACGCGACCTAGAAAGGCACCCACAGCAGTTTGTGCATCTGGGGACCCCTCTCCACATCTGCCTGGCGCCGAAGTGCCCCCGATACTCAGGAGCGGACACCTTGCGCTGTCTGCCCATTGTGGACTGAATCCTGAGGGGGTTTCCCGGGCTGCGTCCTAGCAGGACAAGGGACATGGATTCAGAGCTTGCGTTGGACGTGGCCCCTGGCCTTCCTCCCTTCACCTGGTCTACTGGCCCCTCTTCTTTTCTGATCAGGTCCCCTCCATGAGGCTTCAGGGCTCAGGAGCCTGCGGTAACCTCCTTGTCCCCAGCGGTTTCTCTCGGTCACTCCAACCTCGTGGGCCACAGTGTAACTTCGGGAGGAGGGGGTGTCCATGGTGCCGCGGGAGAGACCACTCAGATGACCTCTGTGAAGCCCGGCCATTGCTTGAGGGAAACTCACCTTGGCAGTGTGTCAGTGTGTACTCTCCCCGATCACCCCCACCCTAAGAGTAGCCAAGTGGGTGAGCCCCGGTCTGTGGTCCAGATTGGACACAGGTTGAGGGGGTTCTGTGATGTTTGTGTGTGTGTGTGGTTTTTTGTGGTAGCGAAGGGCGGAGGGAGAGACAAGGATGGTGGCACGGAAAGGACAGGTTGGCATTTGTGATGTGATACTGCCATCCAGGGGATTGGCTTTGCCGCTCGCGCGCTCACGAACCCTGCACCGTCCCTTCTTGGGAGGAGAGTCACAAGTGAAGCCTTGAACAGGGGACGGGGACCCGGGAGGTCAAGAGCTGTGCCAGGCGCTGGCCGAGCCAAGGAAGCTATAGAGAAGGACATCGTTGGGAGTAGGCGCCCGGCTTCGCCGTCCTGGGCGCTGGGGTCCCAGGCAGCCAGGGCTCCCTACCAAGGCGGCCGCCATGTCTGGCGGGGCTGGAGGAGGCTGCTCTGAAAGAACCAGGGCGGAGGTGGAGGGCGCTGTGGATATTTGGCTTAGTGCTCCTTCTTAGGAGCCAGGGCACTGGAGGACCCTCTTGGCCAAGGTGCAGCCAGGTCCCGGTCATCTGCCCCCACCGGCCACCTGCAAAGCCCGCCCTGGACGCGGTGTTAGAGGCGCTGCCCAGTGACGTTCTCCTGTGCAGCTCAGTGATGACGAGCGCGACACGCCCACTCCAAGCCCAGGTAGGGGGACCCCGCTGGCCAGCTGGAGGATGGAAACAGAGCCCCAGCAGGCGGTGGCCCCCACCAAGGCCAAGGAACCAGGGCAAAAGGAACTCCCCGCCCGAAGGCAAGTGGCCGCCATCAAGTGGGCCCGAGCCTACCTTGGGACACGAGAAGCCATGGCCCTGTCGGGCACTCAGCCCTGGCTCACCACGTCTCAGCCCCATGCTTGGCCCTCCCTCCTGTGGCTAACAGGGAGTCTGGAGAAGCAAGAAGAAGGCTGAAGATGCTCAATGCAGCTGGACTGACAGCCCTCCCCGCCCCCCCCCCCCCAACCCCCACCATGGATGCCGCCTGTGTGTCAAGGCCAGGAATGAGGCACCGTTTCCTCTAGACCCACAGGGGCCGGAGAGCCCCCTTCAGGAATAGTTCTGGGGTGGCTCTTTAGTGGCCCTTTGGCAAGCTCTTTCCTGCTGGGGGTGGGCTGTCAACTGAGAGCCAGTCTGCAGGCTAGACCCCTCTTTGCTCACACACCCCTTTCTTTCACGTCTCCTGGAAGGGTGCCAAGGCAGGCCCTCTTGCTCCCTGTCCCTTTCTTTCTCACGAGTGAGTCACCCGAAATGTGCCCAGGGGTCTTAGTCTTTCTGCGGCCTGGGCCAGCCTTCTGTGCCGACCCTGGGGCCTGGTCCTCGCCTACAAGGTCCGATTGGTCCTCAGCCCCAAGTGCTCTCAGCCTACCACTGTGGCCAAGCTCATGGCAGAACCCACAGATCAAGTACCCTTTGAGCCTAGCTTGGACCTGTTGTGTGTGTGTGTGTGGGGGGGGGGGCTGGGCCTGGGGACCAGCCAGGCGGTTCTAGGTACTGGTGTCCCCTTGCGGAGGCTTCGAGACAATAAGTGAAGGAAAGGGACCTCGATCGCCACACTCTGAAGGATGCCGTCCCTCTCCACATAGCGATCCTGGGCCCCGTGTGATCTGACCAGCTGCCACACAGGCCCACTGGGTATGGAGACCCTCTGTCACATGAGACAGGAAGGGCCAGTGTGGGACACTGTGGGGCCTGGCACCCAGCCTCTCTGTTGCCGCAGCGCTACTATGGCAAACACAGCTCTTCGCTGCTCTGACCTGCCTCGCAACCTGCTGGACCCTTCCGTGTCTGGGCTCCGCATCCAAGCGCCCAAAACCCATCACTTCTCCCTCGGGCCTATACCAGGCTACTTGGTCCGGCCGGCCGTCCCTCTCCTTCCCCCACGTTCCCTGGTGCCTGGGTCCCAGGCCTTCCGAGGGCGGGCGCTCTCCCCAGCAAGCCCACAGGGGGACCTGGCTCCTGCACCCGGCACCCCGACCCAGGGCGGCACCCGGACCCAGGGCGGCAGGGCTTGGAGCAGGAAGGGCTGGGAAAATGGCGGTTACCGAGGCCACGCCCCCTCCGCCCCAGGAAGCCCTGGGCTCCTGGGTGGGCAGCGGGGCCCCTTCAAAGCCCGTTGTGGCTGGAGAGGCCCCTGGGCAGTTGAGCTGGCCTCCCAGACCCATCACAGAAACCTCTTTGGGCCCCAGGCCTTTCACGGCGGGTCTCAAAGCCATGGATCCCAAACTTCGCTCAAAAACATTCCGCTTGAGGGCACTGTGTCCCCACAAATGCAACAGTGTCAGTGAGCTGGCCTCTCCCTCCGCCCTTCGTGGCTCAAAAAAGGTCCACGAAGGCCCCAAAAGGCTTCCAAGCCTTCTCCGCCAGGATTCTTGTCCAAGCTTTTTTGACAGAACCCCGTGTGCGACTTCGGGGTTTTGGTAATGAGGATCACGGAACCTAGAAAGGCACCCACAGCAGTTTGTGCATCTGGGGACCCCTCTCCACATCTGTCTTGGCGCCGAAGTGCCCCCGATACTCAGGACGGGGTCACCTTGCGCTGACTGCCCATTGTGGACTGGAATCCTGAGGGGGTTTCCCGGGCTGCGTCCTAGCAGGACAAGGGACATGGATTCAGAGCTTGTGCTGGACCTGGTCCCTGTCCTTCTCCGCTTCTCCTGGCCCCTCTTCTTTTCTCATCAGGTCCCCTCATGAGGCTTCAGGGCTCAGGCGCTTGCGGTAACCTCAGTGTCCCCAGGGGTTTCTCTCGGTCACTCCGACCTCACGTGGCCCAGTTTAATTTGGGGGGGGGGTCCATGGTGCCCAGGGAGAGACCACTGAGATGACCTCGGTGAAGCCCCGCCGCTCCTTGAGGGAAACTCAGCTTGGCAGTGTGTCAGTGTGTATACTCTCCCCGATCACCCCCACCCTCAGAGTGGCCAAGTGGGTGAGCCCCGGCCTGTGGTCCAGACTGGAGGCAGGTTGACAGGGTTCTGTGCTCTTTGTGTGTGTGTGTGTGTGTGTGTGTGTGTGTGTGTGTGTGTGTGTGTGTGGTTTTTTCTGGTAGCGAAGGGCGGAGGGAGAGGACATGGGTGGTGGCCGGGAAAGGACAGGTTGGCATTTGTGGGGCGATACTGCCATCCAGAGGACTGGCTTTGTGGCGCGTGCGCGTTGGGGAACCCTGCACCTAACCCTGCACCGTCCCTTCCTGGGGAGGAGAGTGACGAGTGAAGCCTTGGACAGGGGTCGTGGACCTGGGAGGTCAAGAGCTGTGTCTGGCGGTGGCCGGGCCAAGGAAGCTATAGAGAAGGAAATCGTTGGGACAAGGCGCCCGGCTCGGGGGCCTGGTCGCTGGGTCCCAGGCAGCCAGGGCTCCCTACCAAGGCGGCCGCCATGTCTGGGCGGGACTGGAGGAGGCTGCTCTGAAAGAACCCAGGGCGGAGGTGGAGGGGGCTGTGGATATTTGGCTTAGTGCTCGTTCTTAGGAGGCAGGGCACTGGAAGACCCTCTTGGCCAGCGTGCAGCCAGGTCCGGGTCACCTGCCCCCGCCCCCCACCTCCAAATCGCATCCTGGACACGGTCTTAGAGGCCCTGCCCAGTGACGCTCCCCTGTGCAGCGCAGTGGTGACGTGCGCAACCCGTCCACCCCAAGCCAAGGTAGGGGGACCCTGCTGCCCAGCTGGAGGATGCAAACACAGCCCAGCAGGCGGTGGCCCCAGCGAGGCTAAGGAATTATGGCAGCAGAAGGAACCGCCCCCCCCCCCCCACTCCGAAGGCAAGTGGTGGTCATCCAGTGGCCCTGAGCCTAACTTGGGACACGAGAAGCCATGTCCCTTTCCCGCACTCAGCCCTGGCTCTCCTGATCTCAACGCCATGCCTGACCCTCCCTCCAGTGGCTAACAGGCAGGCTGGAGAAGCAAGAAGAAAGCTGAACATGCTGAACACGGGGGGGGGGGGGGGGGGAGGGGGGGGAGGCTGTCTGACATAAGGCCCTCCCCGCCGCAGTGTTGCCCCCCTCCAACCCACCCCGCCATCCCCCCATCCCATCCCCCCCACCCACCCACCGTGGTTGTTGCGTGTTTGTGAAAGCCAGGAAAGACGCATCGTTCCCTCTAGGCCCCAAAGGGCCGGAGAGCCCCCTTCGGGAATAAGTTCTGGGGTGACTCTTTAGTGTCCTATGGCTAGCTTGTACCTGCTGTGGGTCGGCTGGCAACTGAGCCAGTCTGCAGGCTCGACCCCTCTTTGCTCACACACCCTTTGCCTTCCGGTCTCCTGGAAGGGTGCCAAAGCAGGCTCTCTTGCTCCCTGTCCCTTCTTTTCTCACGAGTGAGTCACCCGAAATGTGCCCAGGGGTCTTAGTCTTTCTGCGGCCTAAGCCAGCGTTCTGTGCCGACCCTGGGGCCTGGTCCTCGCCTACAAGGTCCGATTGGTCCTCAGCCCCAAGTGCTCTCAGCCTACCACTGTGGCCAAGCTCATGGAAGAACCCACAGATCAAGTACCCTTTGAGCCTAATTTGGACCTGTTGTGTGTGTGTGGGGGGGGGTGGGCCTGGGCTTGGGGACCAGCCAGGCGGTTCTAGGTACTGGTGTCCCCTTGCGGAGGCTTCGAGACAATAAGTGAAGGAAAGGGACCTCGATCGCCACACTCTGAAGGATGCCGTCCCTCTCCACATAGCGATCCTAGCCCCGTGTGATCTAACCAGCTGCCACACAGTGCCCACTGGGTATGGAGACCCTCTGTCACATGAGACAGGAAGGGCCAGTGTGGGACACTGTGGGGCCTGGCACCCAGCCTCTCTGTTGCCGCAGCGCTACTATGGCAAACACAGCTCTTCGCTGCTCTGACCTGCCTCGCAACCTGCTGGACCCTTCCGTGTCTGGGCTCCGCATCCAAGCGCCCAAAACCCATCACTTCTCCCTCGGGCCTATACCAGGCTACTTGGTCCGGCCGGCCGTCCCTCTCCTTCCCCCACGTTCCCTGGTGCCTGGGTCCCAGGCCTTCCGAGGGCGGGCGCTCTCCCCAGCAAGCCCACAGGGGGACCTGGCTCCTGCACCCGGCACCCCGACCCAGGGCGGCACCCCGACCCAGGGCGGCAGGGCTTGGAGCAGGAAGGGCTGGGAAAATGGCGGTTACCGAGGCCACGCCCCCTGCGCTCCGGGAAGCCGTGGGCTCCTGGGTGGGCAGCGGGGTTCCTTCAAAGCCCGCTGTGGCTGCCGAGACCGCTGTGAAGTTGAGCTGGATCCCGAGCCTTGTCACCGAAATCTCTTCGGACCCCACACCCAGCCAGGCCTTCCCCCGCGGGTCTGAAAGCCCATGGATCAGAGGCTCAGCTCAAAAACATTCCGCTTGAGGGCACTGTGGCCCCACAAATGCAACAGTGTCAGTGAGCTGGCCTCTCCCTCCGCCCTTCGTGGCTCAAAAAACGACCGTGGAGGCCGGTAAAGGCATCCAATCCTTCTCAGCCAGGGTGCCTGTGGGAGGGTTTTTGACAGAACCCCGTCTTCGACTTCGGGGTTCTGGTAGGGAGGAGGACGCGACCTAGAAAGGCACCCACAGCAGTTTGTGCATCTGGGGACCCCTCTCCACATCTGCCTTGGCGCCGAAGTGCCCCCGATACTCAGGGAGCGGACACCTTGCGCTGTCTGCCCATTGTGGACTGGAATCCTGAGGGGGTTTCCCGGGCTGCGTCCTAGCAGGACAAGGGACATGGATTCAGAGCTTGCGTTGGACGTGGCCCCTGGCCTTCCTCCCTTCACCTGGTCTACTGGCCCCTCTTCTTTTCTGATCAGGTCCCCTCATGAGGCTTCAGGGCTCAGGAGCCTGCGGTAACCTCCTTGTCCCCAGCGGTTTCTCTCGGTCACTCCAACCTCGTGGGCCACAGTGTAACTTCGGGAGGAGGGGGTGTCCATGGTGCCGCGGGAGAGACCACTCAGATGACCTCTGTGAAGCCCGGCCATTGCTTGAGGGAAACTCACCTTGGCAGTGTGTCAGTGTGTACTCTCCCCGATCACCCCCACCCTAAGAGTAGCCAAGTGGGTGAGCCCCGGTCTGTGGTCCAGATTGGACACAGGTTGAGGGGGTTCTGTGATGTTTGTGTGTGTGTGTGGTTTTTTGTGGTAGCGAAGGGCGGAGGGAGAGGACAAGGATGGTGGCGCGGAAAGGACAGGTTGGCATTTGTGATGTGATACTGCCATCCAGGGGATTGGCTTTGCCGCTCGCGCGCTCACGAACCCTGCACCGTCCCTTCTTGGGGAGGAGAGTCACAAGTGAAGCCTTGAACAGGGGACGGGGACCCGGGAGGTCAAGAGCTGTGCCAGGCGCTGGCCGAGCCAAGGAAGCTATAGAGAAGGACATCGTTGGGAGTAGGCGCCCGGCTCGCCGTCCTGGGCGCTGGGTCCCAGGCAGCCAGGGCTCCCTACCAAGGCGGCCGCCATGTCTGGGCGGGGCTGGAGGAGGCTGCTCTGAAAGAACCCAGGGCGGAGGTGGAGGGCGCTGTGGATATTTGGCTTAGTGCTCCTTCTTAGGAGCCAGGGCACTGGAGGACCCTCTTGGCCAAGGTGCAGCCAGGTCCCGGTCATCTGCCCCCACCGGCCACCTGCAAAGCCCGCCCTGG
Source organism: Miniopterus natalensis (assembly GCF_054644295.1). Lineage (NCBI taxonomy): Eukaryota > Metazoa > Chordata > Mammalia > Chiroptera > Miniopteridae > Miniopterus > Miniopterus natalensis. Next base: position 19,039,090 of record NC_142103.1, read on the forward strand.
ACGCGGTGTTAGAGGCGCTGCCCAGTGACGTTCTCCTGTGCAGCTCAGTGATGACGAGCGCGACACGCCCACTCCAAGCCCAGGTAGGGGGACCCCGCTGGCCAGCTGGAGGATGGAAACAGAGCCCCAGCAGGCGGTGGCCCCCACCAAGGCCAAGGAACCAGGGCAAAAGGAACTCCCCGCCCCGAAGGCAAGTGGCCGCCATCAAGTGGCCCCGAGCCTACCTTGGGACACGAGAAGCCATGGCCCTGTCGGGCACTCAGCCCTGGCTCACCACGTCTCAGCCCCATGCTTGGCCCTCCCTCCTGTGGCTAACAGGGAGTCTGGAGAAGCAAGAAGAAGGCTGAAGATGCTCAATGCAGCTGGACTGACAGCCCTCCCCGCCCCCCCCCCCCCCCCAACCCACCATGGATGCCGCCTGTGTGTCAAGGCCAGGAATGAGGCACCGTTTCCTCTAGACCCACAGGGGCCGGAGAGCCCCCTTCAGGAATAAGTTCTGGGGTGGCTCTTTAGTGCCCTTTGGCAAGCTCTTTCCTGCTGGGGGTGGGCTGTCAACTGAGAGCCAGTCTGCAGGCTAGACCCCTCTTTGCTCACACACCCCTTTCTTTCACGTCTCCTGGAAGGGTGCCAAGGCAGGCCCTCTTGCTCCCTGTCCCTTTCTTTCTCACGAGTGAGTCACCCGAAATGTGCCCAGGGGTCTTAGTCTTTCTGCGGCCTGGGCCAGCCTTCTGTGCCGACCCTGGGGCCTGGTCCTCGCCTACAAGGTCCGATTGGTCCTCAGCCCCAAGTGCTCTCAGCCTACCACTGTGGCCAAGCTCATGGCAGAACCCACAGATCAAGTACCCTTTGAGCCTAGCTTGGACCTGTTGTGTGTGTGTGGGGGGGGGGGGGGGGCTGGGCCTGGGGACCAGCCAGGCGGTTCTAGGTACTGGTGTCCCCTTGCGGAGGCTTCGAGACAATAAGTGAAGGAAAGGGACCTCGATCGCCACACTCTGAAGGATGCCGTCCCTCTCCACATAGCGATCCTGGCCCCGTGTGATCTGACCAGCTGCCACACAGTGCCCACTGGGTATGGAGACCCTCTGTCACATGAGACAGGAAGGGCCAGTGTGGGACACTGTGGGGCCTGGCACCCAGCCTCTCTGTTGCCGCAGCGCTACTATGGCAAACACAGCTCTTCGCTGCTCTGACCTGCCTCGCAACCTGCTGGACCCTTCCGTGTCTGGGCTCCGCATCCAAGCGCCCAAAACCCATCACTTCTCCCCTCGGGCCTATACCAGGCTACTTGGTCCGGCCGGCCGTCCCTCTCCTTCCCCCACGTTCCCTGGTGCCTGGGTCCCAGGCCTTCCGAGGGCGGGCGCTCTCCCCAGCAAGCCCACAGGGGGACCTGGCTCCTGCACCCGGCACCCCGACCCAGGGCGGCACCCGGACCCAGGGCGGCAGGGCTTGGAGCAGGAAGGGCTGGGAAAATGGCGGTTACCGAGGCCACGCCCCCTCCGCCCCAGGAAGCCCTGGGCTCCTGGGTGGGCAGCGGGGCCCCTTCAAAGCCCGTTGTGGCTGGAGAGGCCCCTGGGCAGTTGAGCTGGCCTCCCAGACCCATCACAGAAACCTCTTTGGGCCCCAGGCCTTTCACGGCGGGTCTCAAAGCCATGGATCCCAAACTTCGCTCAAAAACATTCCGCTTGAGGGCACTGTGTCCCCACAAATGCAACAGTGTCAGTGAGCTGGCCTCTCCCTCCGCCCTTCGTGGCTCAAAAAAGGTCCACGAAGGCCCCAAAAGGCTTCCAAGCCTTCTCCGCCAGGATTCTTGTCCAAGCTTTTTTGACAGAACCCCGTGTGCGACTTCGGGGTTTTGGTAATGAGGATCACGGAACCTAGAAAGGCACCCACAGCAGTTTGTGCATCTGGGGACCCCTCTCCACATCTGTCTTGGCGCCGAAGTGCCCCCGATACTCAGGACGGGGTCACCTTGCGCTGACTGCCCATTGTGGACTGGAATCCTGAGGGGGTTTCCCGGGCTGCGTCCTAGCAGGACAAGGGACATGGATTCAGAGCTTGTGCTGGACCTGGTCCCTGTCCTTCTCCGCTTCTCCTGGCCCCTCTTCTTTTCTCATCAGGTCCCCTCATGAGGCTTCAGGGCTCAGGCGCTTGCGGTAACCTCAGTGTCCCCAGGGGTTTCTCTCGGTCACTCCGACCTCACGTGGCCCAGTTTAATTTGGGGGGGGGGTCCATGGTGCCCAGGGAGAGACCACTGAGATGACCTCGGTGAAGCCCCGCCGCTCCTTGAGGGAAACTCAGCTTGGCAGTGTGTCAGTGTGTATACTCTCCCCGATCACCCCCACCCTCAGAGTGGCCAAGTGGGTGAGCCCCGGCCTGTGGTCCAGACTGGAGGCAGGTTGACAGGGTTCTGTGCTCTTTGTGTGTGTGTGTGTGTGTGTGTGTGTGTGTGTGTGTGTGTGTGTGTGTGTGTGTGGTTTTTTCTGGTAGCGAAGGGCGGAGGGAGAGGACATGGGTGGTGGCCGGGAAAGGACAGGTTGGCATTTGTGGGGCGATACTGCCATCCAGAGGACTGGCTTTGTGGCGCGTGCGCGTTGGGGAACCCTGCACCTAACCCTGCACCGTCCCTTCCTGGGGAGGAGAGTGACGAGTGAAGCCTTGGACAGGGGTCGTGGACCTGGGAGGTCAAGAGCTGTGTCTGGCGGTGGCCGGGCCAAGGAAGCTATAGAGAAGGAAATCGTTGGACAAGGCGCCCGGCTCGGGGGCCTGGTCGCTGGGTCCCCAGGCAGCCAGGGCTCCCTACCAAGGCGGCCGCACATGTCTGGGCGGGACTGGAGGAGGCTGCTCTGAAAGAACCCAGGGCGGAGGTGGAGGGGGCTGTGGGATATTTGGCTTAGTGCTCGTTCTTAGGAGGCAGGGCACTGGAAGACCCTCTTGGCCAGCGTGCAGCCAGGTCCGGGTCACCTGCCCCGCACCCCCACCTCCAAATCGCATCCTGGACACGGTCTTAGAGGCCCTGCCCAGTGACGCTCCCCTGTGCAGCGCAGTGGTGACGTGCGCAACCCGTCCACCCCAAGCCAAGGTAGGGGGACCCTGCTGCCCAGCTGGAGGATGCAAACACAGCCCAGCAGGCGGTGGCCCCAGCGAGGCTAAGGAATTATGGCAGCAGAAGGAACCGCCCCCCCCCCCACTCCGAAGGCAAGTGGTGGTCATCCAGTGGCCCTGAGCCTAACTTGGGACACGAGAAGCCATGTCCCTTTCCCGCACTCAGCCTGGCTCTCCTGATCTCAACGCCATGCCTGACCCTCCCTCCAGTGGCTAACAGCAGGCTGGAGAAGCAAGAAGAAAGCTGAACATGCTGAACACGGGGGGGGGGGGGGGGGGAGGGGGGGGAGGCTGTCTGACATAAGGGCCCTCCCCGCCCGCAGTGTTGCCCCCCTCCAACCCACCCCGCCATCCCCCCATCCCATCCCCCCCACCCACCCACCGTGGTTGTTGCGTGTTTGTGAAAGCCAGGAAAGACGCATCGTTCCCTCTAGGCCCCAAAGGGCCGGAGAGCCCCCTTCGGAATAAGTTCTGGGGTGACTCTTTAGTGTCCTATGGGCTAGCTTGTACCTGCTGTGGGTCGGCTGGCAACTGAGCCAGTCTGCAGCTCGACCCCTCTTTGCTCACACACCCTTTGCCTTCCGGTCTCCTGGAAGGGTGCCAAGCAGGCTCTCTTGCTCCCTGTCCCTTCTTTTCTCACGAGTGAGTCACCCGAAATGTGCCCAGGGGTCTTAGTCTTTCTGCGGCCTAAGCCAGCGTTCTGTGCCGACCCTGGGGCCTGGTCCTCGCCTACAAGGTCCGATTGGTCCTCAGCCCCAAGTGGCTCTCAGCTACCACTGTGGCCAAGCTCATGGAAGAACCCACAGATCAAGTACCCTTTGAGCCTAGACCTGTTGTGTGTGTGTGGGGGGGGGTGGGCCTGGGCTTGGGGACCAGCCAGGCGGTTCTAGGTACTGGTGTCCCCTTGCGGAGGCTTCGAGACAATAAGTGAAGGAAAGGGACCTCGATCGCCACACTCTGAAGGATGCCGTCCCTCTCCACATAGCGATCCTAGCCCCGTGTGATCTAACCAGCTGCCACACAGTGCCCACTGGGTATGGAGACCCTCTGTCACATGAGACAGGAAGGGCCAGTGTGGGACACTGTGGGGCCTGGCACCCAGCCTCTCTGTTGCCGCAGCGCTACTATGGCAAACACAGCTCTTCGCTGCTCTGACCTGCCTCGCAACCTGCTGGACCCTTCCGTGTCTGGGCTCCGCATCCAAGCGCCCAAAACCCATCACTTCTCCCTCGGGCCTATACCAGGCTACTTGGTCCGGCCGGCCGTCCCTCTCCTTCCCCCACGTTCCCTGGTGCCTGGGTCCCAGGCCTTCCGAGGGCGGGCGCTCTCCCCAGCAAGCCCACAGGGGGACCTGGCTCCTGCACCCGGCACCCCGACCCAGGGCGGCACCCCGACCCAGGGCGGCAGGGCTTGGAGCAGGAAGGGCTGGGAAAATGGCGGTTACCGAGGCCACGCCCCCTGCGCTCCGGGAAGCCGTGGGCTCCTGGGTGGGCAGCGGGGTTCCTTCAAAGCCCGCTGTGGCTGCCGAGACCGCTGTGAAGTTGAGCTGGATCCCGAGCCTTGTCACCGAAATCTCTTCGGACCCCACACCCAGCCAGGCCTTCCCCCGCGGGTCTGAAAGCCCATGGATCAGAGGCTCAGCTCAAAAACATTCCGCTTGAGGGCACTGTGGCCCCACAAATGCAACAGTGTCAGTGAGCTGGCCTCTCCCTCCGCCCTTCGTGGCTCAAAAAACGACCGTGGAGGCCGGTAAAGGCATCCAATCCTTCTCAGCCAGGGTGCCTGTGGGGAGGGTTTTTGACAGAACCCCGTCTTCGACTTCGGGGTTCTGGTAGGGAGGAGGACGCGACCTAGAAAGGCACCCACAGCAGTTTGTGCATCTGGGGACCCCTCTCCACATCTGCCTTGGCGCCGAAGTGCCCCCGATACTCAGGGAGCGGACACCTTGCGCTGTCTGCCCATTGTGGACTGGAATCCTGAGGGGGTTTCCCGGGCTGCGTCCTAGCAGGACAAGGGACATGGATTCAGAGCTTGCGTTGGACGTGGCCCCTGGCCTTCCTCCCTTCACCTGGTCTACTGGCCCCTCTTCTTTTCTGATCAGGTCCCCTCATGAGGCTTCAGGGCTCAGGAGCCTGCGGTAACCTCCTTGTCCCCAGCGGTTTCTCTCGGTCACTCCAACCTCGTGGGCCACAGTGTAACTTCGGGAGGAGGGGGTGTCCATGGTGCCCGCGGGAGAGACCACTCAGATGACCTCTGTGAAGCCCGGCCATTGCTTGAGGGAAACTCACCTTGGCAGTGTGTCAGTGTGTACTCTCCCCGATCACCCCCACCCTAAGAGTAGCCAAGTGGGTGAGCCCCGGTCTGTGGTCCAGATTGGACACAGGTTGAGGGGGTTCTGTGATGTTTGTGTGTGTGTGTGGTTTTTTTGTGGTAGCGAAGGGCGGAGGGAGAGGGACAAGGATGGTGGCGCGGAAAGGACAGGTTGGCATTTGTGATGTGATACTGCCATCCAGGGGATTGGCTTTGCCGCTCGCGCGCTCACGAACCCTGCACCGTCCCTTCTTGGGGAGGAGAGTCACAAGTGAAGCCTTGAACAGGGGACGGGGACCCGGGAGGTCAAGAGCTGTGCCAGGCGCTGGCCGAGCCAAGGAAGCTATAGAGAAGGACATCGTTGGGAGTAGGCGCCCGGCTCGCCGTCCTGGGCGCTGGGTCCCAGGCAGCCAGGGCTCCCTACCAAGGCGGCCGCCATGTCTGGGCGGGGCTGGAGGAGGCTGCTCTGAAAGAACCCAGGGCGGAGGTGGAGGGCGCTGTGGATATTTGGCTTAGTGCTCCTTCTTAGGAGCCAGGGCACTGGAGGACCCTCTTGGCCAAGGTGCAGCCAGGTCCCGGTCATCTGCCCCCACCGGCCACCTGCAAAGCCCGCCCTGGACGCGGTGTTAGAGGCGCTGCCCAGTGACGTTCTCCTGTGCAGCTCAGTGATGACGAGCGCGGACACGCCCACTCCAAGCCCAGGTAGGGGGACCCCGCTGGCCAGCTGGAGGATGGAAACAGAGCCCCAGCAGGCGGTGGCCCCCACCAAGGCCAAGGAACCAGGGCAAAAGGAACTGCCCGCCCCGAAGGCAAGTGGCCGCCATCAAGTGGCCCGAGCCTACCTTGGGACACGAGAAGCCATGGCCCTGTCGGGCACTCAGCCCTGGCTCACCACGTCTCAGCCCCATGCTTGGCCCTCCCTCCTGTGGCTAACAGGGAGTCTGGAGAAGCAAGAAGAAGGCTGAAGATGCTCAATGCAGCTGGACTGACAGCCCTCCCCGCCCCCCCCCCCCCAACCCACCATGGATGCCGCCTGTGTGTCAAGGCCAGGAATGAGGCACCGTTTCCTCTAGACCCACAGGGGCCGGAGAGCCCCCTTCAGGAATAAGTTCTGGGGTGGCTCTTTAGTGCCCTTTGGCAAGCTCTTTCCTGCTGGGGGTGGGCTGTCAACTGAGAGCCAGTCTGCAGGCTAGACCCCTCTTTGCTCACACACCCCTTTCTTTCACGTCTCCTGGAAGGGTGCCAAGGCAGGCCCTCTTGCTCCCTGTCCCTTTCTTTCTCACGAGTGAGTCACCCGAAATGTGCCCAGGGGTCTTAGTCTTTCTGCGGCCTGGGCCAGCCTTCTGTGCCGACCCTGGGGCCTGGTCCTCGCCTACAAGGTCCGATTGGTCCTCAGCCCCAAGTGCTCTCAGCCTACCACTGTGGCCAAGCTCATGGCAGAACCCACAGATCAAGTACCCTTTGAGCCTAGCTTGGACCTGTTGTGTGTGTGTGTGGGGGGGGGGGGGGCTGGGCCTGGGGACCAGCCAGGCGGTTCTAGGTACTGGTGTCCCCTTGCGGAGGCTTCGAGACAATAAGTGAAGGAAAGGGACCTCGATCGCCACACTCTGAAGGATGCCGTCCCTCTCCACATAGCGATCCTGGCCCCGTGTGATCTGACCAGCTGCCACACAGTGCCCACTGGGTATGGAGACCCTCTGTCACATGAGACAGGAAGGGCCAGTGTGGCACACTGTGGGGCCTGGCACCCAGCCTCTCTGTTGCCGCAGCGCTACTATGGCAAACACAGCTCTTCGCTGCTCTGACCTGCCTCGCAACCTGCTGGACCCTTCCGTGTCTGGGCTCCGCATCCAAGCGCCCAAAACCCATCACTTCTCCCTCGGGCCTATACCAGGCTACTTGGTCCGGCCGGCCGTCCCTCTCCTTCCCCCACGTTCCCTGGTGCCTGGGTCCCAGGCCTTCCGAGGGCGGGCGCTCTCCCCAGCAAGCCCACAGGGGGACCTGGCTCCTGCACCCGGCACCCCGACCCAGGGCGGCACCCGGACCCAGGGCGGCAGGGCTTGGAGCAGGAGGGCTGGGAAAATGGCGGTTACCGAGGCCACGCCCCCTCCGCCCCAGGAAGCCCTGGGCTCCTGGGTGGGCAGCGGGGCCCCTTCAAAGCCCGTTGTGGCTGGAGAGGCCCCTGGGCAGTTGAGCTGGCCTCCCAGACCCATCACAGAAACTTTGGGCCCCAGGCCTTTCACGGCGGGTCTCAAAGCCATGGATCCCAAACTTCGCTCAAAAACATTCCGCTTGAGGGCACTGTGTCCCCACAAATGCAACAGTGTCAGTGAGCTGGCCTCTCCCTCCGCCCTTCGTGGCTCAAAAAAGGTCCACGAAGGCCCCAAAAGGCTTCCAAGCCTTCTCCGCCAGGATTCTTGTCCAAGCATTTTTGACAGAACCCCGTGTGCGACTTCGGGGTTTTGGTAATGAGGATCACGGAACCTAGAAAGGCACCCACAGCAGTTTGTGCATCTGGGGACCCCTCTCCACATCTGTCTTGGCGCCGAAGTGCCCCCGATACTCAGGACGGGGTCACCTTGCGCTGACTGCCCATTGTGGACTGGAATCCTGAGGGGGTTTCCCGGGCTGCGTCCTAGCAGGACAAGGGACATGGATTCAGAGCTTGTGCTGGACCTGGTCCCTGTCCTTCTCCGCTTCTCCTGGCCCCTCTTCTTTTCTCATCAGGTCCCCTCATGAGGCTTCAGGGCTCAGGCGCTTGCGGTAACCTCAGTGTCCCCAGGGGTTTCTCTCGGTCACTCCGACCTCACGTGGCCCAGTTTAATTTGGGGGGGGGGTCCATGGTGCCCAGGGAGAGACCACTGAGATGACCTCGGTGAAGCCCCGCCGCTCCTTGAGGGAAACTCAGCTTGGCAGTGTGTCAGTGTGTATACTCTCCCCGATCACCCCCACCCTCAGAGTGGCCAAGTGGGTGAGCCCCGGCCTGTGGTCCAGACTGGAGGCAGGTTGACAGGGTTCTGTGCTCTTTGTGTGTGTGTGTGTGTGTGTGTGTGTGTGTGTGTGTGTGTGTGTGGTTTTTTCTGGTAGCGAAGGGCGGAGGGAGAGGACATGGGTGGTGGCCGGGAAAGGACAGGTTGGCATTTGTGGGGCGATACTGCCATCCAGAGGACTGGCTTTGTGGCGCGTGCGCGTTGGGGAACCCTGCACCTAACCCTGCACCGTCCCTTCCTGGGGAGGAGAGTGACGAGTGAAGCCTTGGACAGGGGTCGTGGACCTGGGAGGTCAAGAGCTGTGTCTGGCGGTGGCCGGGCCAAGGAAGCTATAGAGAAGGAAATCGTTGGGACAAGGCGCCCGGCTCGGGGGCCTGGTCGCTGGGTCCCAGGCAGCCAGGGCTCCCTACCAAGGCGGCCGCCATGTCTGGGCGGGACTGGAGGAGGCTGCTCTGAAAGAACCCAGGGCGGAGGTGGAGGGGGCTGTGGATATTTGGCTTAGTGCTCGTTCTTAGGAGGCAGGGCACTGGAAGACCCTCTTGGCCAGCGTGCAGCCAGGTCCGGGTCACCTGCCCCCGCCCCCCACCTCCAAATCGCATCCTGGACACGGTCTTAGAGGCCCTGCCCAGTGACGCTCCCCTGTGCAGCGCAGTGGTGACGTGCGCAACCCGTCCACCCCAAGCCAAGGTAGGGGGACCCTGCTGCCCAGCTGGAGGATGCAAACACAGCCCAGCAGGCGGTGGCCCCAGCGAGGCTAAGGAATTATGGCAGCAGAAGGAACCGCCCCCCCCCCCACTCCGAAGGCAAGTGGTGGTCATCCAGTGGCCCTGAGCCTAACTTGGGACACGAGAAGCCATGTCCCTTTCCCGCACTCAGCCCTGGCTCTCCTGATCTCAACGCCATGCCTGACCCTCCCTCCAGTGGCTAACAGGCAGGCTGGAGAAGCAAGAAGAAAGCTGAACATGCTGAACACGGGGGGGGGGGGGCGGGGGGGGGGAGGCTGTCTGACATAAGGCCCTCCCCGCCGCAGTGTTGCCCCCCTCCAACCCACCCCGCCATCCCCCCATCCCATCCCCCCCACCCACCCACCGTGGTTGTTGCGTGTTTGTGAAAGCCAGGAAAGACGCATCGTTCCCTCTAGGCCCCAAAGGGCCGGAGAGCCCCCTTCGGGAATAAGTTCTGGGGTGACTCTTTAGTGTCCTATGGCTAGCTTGTACCTGCTGTGGGTCGGCTGGCAACTGAGCCAGTCTGCAGGCTCGACCCCTCTTTGCTCACACACCCTTTGCCTTCCGGTCTCCTGGAAGGGTGCCAAAGCAGGCTCTCTTGCTCCCTGTCCCTTCTTTTCTCACGAGTGAGTCACCCGAAATGTGCCCAGGGGTCTTAGTCTTTCTGCGGCCTAAGCCAGCGTTCTGTGCCGACCCTGGGGCCTGGTCCTCGCCTACAAGGTCCGATTGGTCCTCAGCCCCAAGTGCTCTCAGCCTACCACTGTGGCCAAGCTCATGGAAGAACCCACAGATCAAGTACCCTTTGAGCCTAATTTGGACCTGTTGTGTGTGTGTGGGGGGGGTGGGCCTGGGCTTGGGGACCAGCCAGGCGGTTCTAGGTACTGGTGTCCCCTTGCGGAGGCTTCGAGACAATAAGTGAAGGAAAGGGACCTCGATCGCCACACTCTGAAGGATGCCGTCCCTCTCCACATAGCGATCCTAGCCCCGTGTGATCTAACCAGCTGCCACACAGTGCCCACTGGGTATGGAGACCCTCTGTCACATGAGACAGGAAGGGCCAGTGTGGGACACTGTGGGGCCTGGCACCCAGCCTCTCTGTTGCCGCAGCGCTACTATGGCAAACACAGCTCTTCGCTGCTCTGACCTGCCTCGCAACCTGCTGGACCCTTCCGTGTCTGGGCTCCGCATCCAAGCGCCCAAAACCCATCACTTCTCCCTCGGGCCTATACCAGGCTACTTGGTCCGGCCGGCCGTCCCTGTCCTTCCCCCACGTTCCCTGGTGCCTGGGTCCCAGGCCTTCCGAGGGCGGGCGCTCTCCCCAGCAAGCCCACAGGGGGACCTGGCTCCTGCACCCGGCACCCCGACCCAGGGCGGCACCCCGACCCAGGGCGGCAGGGCTTGGAGCAGGAAGGGCTGGGAAAATGGCGGTTACCGAGGCCACGCCCCCTGCGCTCCGGGAAGCCGTGGGCTCCTGGGTGGGCAGCGGGGTTCCTTCAAAGCCCGCTGTGGCTGCCGAGACCGCTGTGAAGTTGAGCTGGATCCCGAGCCTTGTCACCGAAATCTCTTCGGACCCCACACCCAGCCAGGCCTTCCCCCGCGGGTCTGAAAGCCCATGGATCAGAGGCTCAGCTCAAAAACATTCCGCTTGAGGGCACTGTGGCCCCACAGATCCACCAGTGTTGGTGATCATGGCCTCTCCCTCCGCCCTTCGTGGCTCAAAAAACGACCGTGGAGGCCGGTAAAGGCATCCAATCCTTCTCAGCCAGGGTGCCTGTGGGAGGGTTTTTGACAGAACCCCGTCTTCGACTTCGGGGTTCTGGTAGGGAGGAGGACGCGACCTAGAAAGGCACCCACAGCAGTTTGTGCATCTGGGGACCCCTCTCCACATCTGCCTTGGCGCCGAAGTGCCCCCGATACTCAGGGAGCGGACACCTTGCGCTGTCTGCCCATTGTGGACTGGAATCCTGAGGGGGTTTCCCGGGCTGCGTCCTAGCAGGACAAGGGACATGGATTCAGAGCTTGCGTTGGACGTGGCCCCTGGCCTTCCTCCCTTCACCTGGTCTACTGGCCCCTCTTCTTTTCTGATCAGGTCCCCTCATGAGGCTTCAGGGCTCAGGAGCCTGCGGTAACCTCCTTGTCCCCAGCGGTTTCTCTCGGTCACTCCAACCTCGTGGGCCACAGTGTAACTTCGGGAGGAGGGGGTGTCCATGGTGCCGCGGGAGAGACCACTCAGATGACCTCTGTGAAGCCCGGCCATTGCTTGAGGGAAACTCACCTTGGCAGTGTGTCAGTGTGTACTCTCCCCGATCACCCCCACCCTAAGAGTAGCCAAGTGGGTGAGCCCCGGTCTGTGGTCCAGATTGGACACAGGTTGAGGGGGTTCTGTGATGTTTGTGTGTGTGTGTGGTTTTTTGTGGTAGCGAAGGGCGGAGGGAGAGGACAAGGATGGTGGCGCGGAAAGGACAGGTTGGCATTTGTGATGTGATACTGCCATCCAGGGGATTGGCTTTGCCGCTCGCGCGCTCACGAACCCTGCACCGTCCCTTCTTGGGGAGGAGAGTCACAAGTGAAGCCTTGAACAGGGGACGGGGACCCGGGAGGTCAAGAGCTGTGCCAGGCGCTGGCCGAGCCAAGGAAGCTATAGAGAAGGACATCGTTGGGAGTAGGCGCCCGGCTCGCCGTCCTGGGCGCTGGGTCCCAGGCAGCCAGGGCTCCCTACCAAGGCGGCCGCCATGTCTGGGCGGGGCTGGAGGAGGCTGCTCTGAAAGAACCCAGGGCGGAGGTGGAGGGCGCTGTGGATATTTGGCTTAGTGCTCCTTCTTAGGAGCCAGGGCACTGGAGGACCCTCTTGGCCAAGGTGCAGCCAGGTCCCGGTCATCTGCCCCCACCGGCCACCTGCAAAGCCCGCCCTGGACGCGGTGTTAGAGGCGCTGCCCAGTGACGTTCTCCTGTGCAGCTCAGTGATGACGAGCGCGACACGCCCACTCCAAGCCCAGGTAGGGGGACCCCGCTGGCCAGCTGGAGGATGGAAACAGAGCCCCAGCAGGCGGTGGCCCCCACCAAGGCCAAGGAACCAGGGCAAAAGGAACTCCCCGCCCCGAAGGCAAGTGGCCGCCATCAAGTGGCCCCGAGCCTACCTTGGGACACGAGAAGCCATGGCCCTGTCGGGCACTCAGCCCTGGCTCACCACGTCTCAGCCCCATGCTTGGCCCTCCCTCCTGTGGCTAACAGGGAGTCTGGAGAAGCAAGAAGAAGGCTGAAGATGCTCAATGCAGCTGGACTGACAGCCCTCCCCGCCCCCCCCCCCCCAACCCACCATGGATGCCGCCTGTGTGTCAAGGCCAGGAATGAGGCACCGTTTCCTCTAGACCCACAGGGGCCGGAGAGCCCCCTTCAGGAATAAGTTCTGGGGTGGCTCTTTAGTGCCCTTTGGCAAGCTCTTTCCTGCTGGGGGTGGGCTGTCAACTGAGAGCCAGTCTGCAGGCTAGACCCCTCTTTGCTCACACACCCCTTTCTTTCACGTCTCCTGGAAGGGTGCCAAGGCAGGCCCTCTTGCTCCCTGTCCCTTTCTTTCTCACGAGTGAGTCACCCGAAATGTGCCCAGGGGTCTTAGTCTTTCTGCGGCCTGGGCCAGCCTTCTGTGCCGACCCTGGGGCCTGGTCCTCGCCTACAAGGTCCGATTGGTCCTCAGCCCCAAGTGCTCTCAGCCTACCACTGTGGCCAAGCTCATGGCAGAACCCACAGATCAAGTACCCTTTGAGCCTAGCTTGGACCTGTTGTGTGTGTGTGTGTGGGGGGGGGGGCTGGGCCTGGGGACCAGCCAGGCGGTTCTAGGTACTGGTGTCCCCTTGCGGAGGCTTCGAGACAATAAGTGAAGGAAAGGGACCTCGATCGCCACACTCTGAAGGATGCCGTCCCTCTCCACATAGCGATCCTGGCCCCGTGTGATCTGACCAGCTGCCACACAGTGCCCACTGGGTATGGAGACCCTCTGTCACATGAGACAGGAAGGGCCAGTGTGGGACACTGTGGGGCCTGGCACCCAGCCTCTCTGTTGCCGCAGCGCTACTATGGCAAACACAGCTCTTCGCTGCTCTGACCTGCCTCGCAACCTGCTGGACCCTTCCGTGTCTGGGCTCCGCATCCAAGCGCCCAAAACCCATCACTTCTCCCTCGGGCCTATACCAGGCTACTTGGTCCGGCCGGCCGTCCCTCTCCTTCCCCCACGTTCCCTGGTGCCTGGGTCCCAGGCCTTCCGAGGGCGGGCGCTCTCCCCAGCAAGCCCACAGGGGGACCTGGCTCCTGCACCCGGCACCCCGACCCAGGGCGGCACCCCGACCCAGGGCGGCAGGGCTTGGAGCAGGAAGGGCTGGGAAAATGGCGGTTACCGAGGCCACGCCCCCTGCGCTCCGGGAAGCCGTGGGCTCCTGGGTGGGCAGCGGGGTTCCTTCAAAGCCCGCTGTGGCTGCCGAGACCGCTGTGAAGTTGAGCTGGATCCCGAGCCTTGTCACCGAAATCTCTTCGGACCCCACACCCAGCCAGGCCTTCCCCCGCGGGTCTGAAAGCCCATGGATCAGAGGCTCAGCTCAAAAACATTCCGCTTGAGGGCACTGTGGCCCCACAGATCCACCAGTGTTGGTGATCATGGCCTCTCCCTCCGCCCTTCGTGGCTCAAAAAACGACCGTGGAGGCCGGTAAAGGCATCCAATCCTTCTCAGCCAGGGTGCCTGTGGGAGGGTTTTTGACAGAACCCCGTCTTCGACTTCGGGGTTCTGGTAGGGAGGAGGACGCGACCTAGAAAGGCACCCACAGCAGTTTGTGCATCTGGGGACCCCTCTCCACATCTGCCTTGGCGCCGAAGTGCCCCCGATACTCAGGGAGCGGACACCTTGCGCTGTCTGCCCATTGTGGACTGGAATCCTGAGGGGGTTTCCCGGGCTGCGTCCTAGCAGGACAAGGGACATGGATTCAGAGCTTGCGTTGGACGTGGCCCCTGGCCTTCCTCCCTTCACCTGGTCTACTGGCCCCTCTTCTTTTCTGATCAGGTCCCCTCATGAGGCTTCAGGGCTCAGGAGCCTGCGGTAACCTCCTTGTCCCCAGCGGTTTCTCTCGGTCACTCCAACCTCGTGGGCCACAGTGTAACTTCGGGAGGAGGGGGTGTCCATGGTGCCGCGGGAGAGACCACTCAGATGACCTCTGTGAAGCCCGGCCATTGCTTGAGGGAAACTCACCTTGGCAGTGTGTCAGTGTGTACTCTCCCCGATCACCCCCACCCTAAGAGTAGCCAAGTGGGTGAGCCCCGGTCTGTGGTCCAGATTGGACACAGGTTGAGGGGGTTCTGTGATGTTTGTGTGTGTGTGTGGTTTTTTGTGGTAGCGAAGGGCGGAGGGAGAGGACAAGGATGGTGGCGCGGAAAGGACAGGTTGGCATTTGTGATGTGATACTGCCATCCAGGGGATTGGCTTTGCCGCTCGCGCGCTCACGAACCCTGCACCGTCCCTTCTTGGGGAGGAGAGTCACAAGTGAAGCCTTGAACAGGGGACGGGGACCCGGGAGGTCAAGAGCTGTGCCAGGCGCTGGCCGAGCCAAGGAAGCTATAGAGAAGGACATCGTTGGGAGTAGGCGCCCGGCTCGCCGTCCTGGGCGCTGGGTCCCAGGCAGCCAGGGCTCCCTACCAAGGCGGCCGCCATGTCTGGGCGGGGCTGGAGGAGGCTGCTCTGAAAGAACCCAGGGCGGAGGTGGAGGGCGCTGTGGATATTTGGCTTAGTGCTCCTTCTTAGGAGCCAGGGCACTGGAGGACCCTCTTGGCCAAGGTGCAGCCAGGTCCCGGTCATCTGCCCCCACCGGCCACCTGCAAAGCCCGCCCTGGACGCGGTGTTAGAGGCGCTGCCCAGTGACGTTCTCCTGTGCAGCTCAGTGATGACGAGCGCGACACGCCCACTCCAAGCCCAGGTAGGGGGACCCCGCTGGCCAGCTGGAGGATGGAAACAGAGCCCCAGCAGGCGGTGGCCCCCACCAAGGCCAAGGAACCAGGGCAAAAGGAACTCCCCGCCCCGAAGGCAAGTGGCCGCCATCAAGTGGCCCCGAGCCTACCTTGGGACACGAGAAGCCATGGCCCTGTCGGGCACTCAGCCCTGGCTCACCACGTCTCAGCCCCATGCTTGGCCCTCCCTCCTGTGGCTAACAGGGAGTCTGGAGAAGCAAGAAGAAGGCTGAAGATGCTCAATGCAGCTGGACTGACAGCCCTCCCCGCCCCCCCCCCCCCCAACCCACCATGGATGCCGCCTGTGTGTCAAGGCCAGGAATGAGGCACCGTTTCCTCTAGACCCACAGGGGCCGGAGAGCCCCCTTCAGGAATAAGTTCTGGGGTGGCTCTTTAGTGCCCTTTGGCAAGCTCTTTCCTGCTGGGGGTGGGCTGTCAACTGAGAGCCAGTCTGCAGGCTAGACCCCTCTTTGCTCACACACCCCTTTCTTTCACGTCTCCTGGAAGGGTGCCAAGGCAGGCCCTCTTGCTCCCTGTCCCTTTCTTTCTCACGAGTGAGTCACCCGAAATGTGCCCAGGGGTCTTAGTCTTTCTGCGGCCTGGGCCAGCCTTCTGTGCCGACCCTGGGGCCTGGTCCTCGCCTACAAGGTCCGATTGGTCCTCAGCCCCAAGTGCTCTCAGCCTACCACTGTGGCCAAGCTCATGGCAGAACCCACAGATCAAGTACCCTTTGAGCCTAGCTTGGACCTGTTGTGTGTGTGTGTGTGGGGGGGGGGGCTGGGCCTGGGGACCAGCCAGGCGGTTCTAGGTACTGGTGTCCCCTTGCGGAGGCTTCGAGACAATAAGTGAAGGAAAGGGACCTCGATCGCCACACTCTGAAGGATGCCGTCCCTCTCCACATAGCGATCCTGGCCCCGTGTGATCTGACCAGCTGCCACACAGTGCCCACTGGGTATGGAGACCCTCTGTCACATGAGACAGGAAGGGCCAGTGTGGGACACTGTGGGGCCTGGCACCCAGCCTCTCTGTTGCCGCAGCGCTACTATGGCAAACACAGCTCTTCGCTGCTCTGACCTGCCTCGCAACCTGCTGGACCCTTCCGTGTCTGGGCTCCGCATCCAAGCGCCCAAAACCCATCACTTCTCCCTCGGGCCTATACCAGGCTACTTGGTCCGGCCGGCCGTCCCTCTCCTTCCCCCACGTTCCCTGGTGCCTGGGTCCCAGGCCTTCCGAGGGCGGGCGCTCTCCCCAGCAAGCCCACAGGGGGACCTGGCTCCTGCACCCGGCACCCCGACCCAGGGCGGCACCCGGACCCAGGGCGGCAGGGCTTGGAGCAGGAAGGGCTGGGAAAATGGCGGTTACCGAGGCCACGCCCCCTCCGCCCCAGGAAGCCCTGGGCTCCTGGGTGGGCAGCGGGGCCCCTTCAAAGCCCGTTGTGGCTGGAGAGGCCCCTGGGCAGTTGAGCTGGCCTCCCAGACCCATCACAGAAACCTCTTTGGGCCCCAGGCCTTTCACGGCGGGTCTCAAAGCCATGGATCCCAAACTTCGCTCAAAAACATTCCGCTTGAGGGCACTGTGTCCCCACAAATGCAACAGTGTCAGTGAGCTGGCCTCTCCCTCCGCCCTTCGTGGCTCAAAAAAGGTCCACGAAGGCCCCAAAAGGCTTCCAAGCCTTCTCCGCCAGGATTCTTGTCCAAGCTTTTTTGACAGAACCCCGTGTGCGACTTCGGGGTTTTGGTAATGAGGATCACGGAACCTAGAAAGGCACCCACAGCAGTTTGTGCATCTGGGGACCCCTCTCCACATCTGTCTTGGCGCCGAAGTGCCCCCGATACTCAGGACGGGGTCACCTTGCGCTGACTGCCCATTGTGGACTGGAATCCTGAGGGGGTTTCCCGGGCTGCGTCCTAGCAGGACAAGGGACATGGATTCAGAGCTTGTGCTGGACCTGGTCCCTGTCCTTCTCCGCTTCTCCTGGCCCCTCTTCTTTTCTCATCAGGTCCCCTCATGAGGCTTCAGGGCTCAGGCGCTTGCGGTAACCTCAGTGTCCCCAGGGGTTTCTCTCGGTCACTCCGACCTCACGTGGCCCAGTTTAATTTGGGGGGGGGGGTCCATGGTGCCCAGGGAGAGACCACTGAGATGACCTCGGTGAAGCCCCGCCGCTCCTTGAGGGAAAATCAGCTTGGCAGTGTGTCAGTGTGTATACTCTCCCCGATCACCCCCACCCTCAGAGTGGCCAAGTGGGTGAGCCCCGGCCTGTGGTCCAGACTGGAGGCAGGTTGACAGGGTTCTGTGCTCTTTGTGTGTGTGTGTGTGTGTGTGTGTGTGTGTGTGTGTGTGTGTGTGGTTTTTTCTGGTAGCGAAGGGCGGAGGGAGAGGACATGGGTGGTGGCCGGGAAAGGACAGGTTGGCATTTGTGGGGCGATACTGCCATCCAGAGGACTGGCTTTGTGGCGCGTGCGCGTTGGGGAACCCTGCACCTAACCCTGCACCGTCCCTTCCTGGGGAGGAGAGTGACGAGTGAAGCCTTGGACAGGGGTCGTGGACCTGGGAGGTCAAGAGCTGTGTCTGGCGGTGGCCGGGCCAAGGAAGCTATAGAGAAGGAAATCGTTGGGACAAGGCGCCCGGCTCGGGGGCCTGGTCGCTGGGTCCCAGGCAGCCAGGGCTCCCTACCAAGGCGGCCGCCATGTCTGGGCGGGACTGGAGGAGGCTGCTCTGAAAGAACCCAGGGCGGAGGTGGAGGGGGCTGTGGATATTTGGCTTAGTGCTCGTTCTTAGGAGGCAGGGCACTGGAAGACCCTCTTGGCCAGCGTGCAGCCAGGTCCGGGTCACCTGCCCCCGCCCCCCACCTCCAAATCGCATCCTGGACACGGTCTTAGAGGCCCTGCCCAGTGACGCTCCCCTGTGCAGCGCAGTGGTGACGTGCGCAACCCGTCCACCCCAAGCCAAGGTAGGGGGACCCTGCTGCCCAGCTGGAGGATGCAAACACAGCCCAGCAGGCGGTGGCCCCAGCGAGGCTAAGGAATTATGGCAGCAGAAGGAACCGCCCCCCCCCCCCACTCCGAAGGCAAGTGGTGGTCATCCAGTGGCCCTGAGCCTAACTTGGGACACGAGAAGCCATGTCCCTTTCCCGCACTCAGCCCTGGCTCTCCTGATCTCAACGCCATGCCTGACCCTCCCTCCAGTGGCTAACAGGCAGGCTGGAGAAGCAAGAAGAAAGCTGAACATGCTGAACACGGGGGGGGGGGGGGGGGGGGGGGGGAGGGGGGGGAGGCTGTCTGACATAAGGCCCTCCCCGCCGCAGTGTTGCCCCCCTCCAACCCACCCCGCCATCCCCCCATCCCATCCCCCCCACCCACCCACCGTGGTTGTTGCGTGTTTGTGAAAGCCAGGAAAGACGCATCGTTCCCTCTAGGCCCCAAAGGGCCGGAGAGCCCCCTTCGGGAATAAGTTCTGGGGTGACTCTTTAGTGTCCTATGGCTAGCTTGTACCTGCTGTGGGTCGGCTGGCAACTGAGCCAGTCTGCAGGCTCGACCCCTCTTTGCTCACACACCCTTTGCCTTCCGGTCTCCTGGAAGGGTGCCAAAGCAGGCTCTCTTGCTCCCTGTCCCTTCTTTTCTCACGAGTGAGTCACCCGAAATGTGCCCAGGGGTCTTAGTCTTTCTGCGGCCTAAGCCAGCGTTCTGTGCCGACCCTGGGGCCTGGTCCTCGCCTACAAGGTCCGATTGGTCCTCAGCCCCAAGTGCTCTCAGCCTACCACTGTGGCCAAGCTCATGGCAGAACCCACAGATCAAGTACCCTTTGAGCCTAGCTTGGACCTGTTGTGTGTGTGTGTGTGTGTGGGGGGGCTGGGCCTGGGGACCAGCCAGGCGGTTCTAGGTACTGGTGTCCCCTTGCGGAGGCTTCGAGACAATAAGTGAAGGAAAGGGACCTCGATCGCCACACTCTGAAGGATGCCGTCCCTCTCCACATAGCGATCCTAGCCCCGTGTGATCTGACCAGCTACCACACAGTGCCCACTGGGTATGGAGACCCTCTGTCACATGAGACAGGAAGGGCCAGTGTGGGACACTGTGGGGCCTGGCACCCAGCCTCTCTGTTGCCGCAGCGCTACTATGGCAAACACAGCTCTTCGCTGCTCTGACCTGCCTCGCAACCTGCTGGACCCTTCCGTGTCTGGGCTCCGCATCCAAGCGCCCAAAACCCATCACTTCTCCCTCGGGCCTATACCAGGCTACTTGGTCCGGCCGGCCGTCCCTCTCCTTCCCCCACGTTCCCTGGTGCCTGGGTCCCAGGCCTTCCGAGGGCGGGCGCTCTCCCCAGCAAGCCCACAGGGGGACCTGGCTCCTGCACCCGGCACCCCGACCCAGGGCGGCACCCCGACCCAGGGCGGCAGGGCTTGGAGCAGGAAGGGCTGGGAAAATGGCGGTTACCGAGGCCACGCCCCCTGCGCTCCCGGAAGCCGTGGGCTCCTGGGTGGGCAGCGGGGCTCCTGGGTGGGCAGCGGGGCCCCTTCAAAGCCCGTTTTGGCTGCCGAGACCGCTGTGAAGTTGAGCTGGATCCCGAGCCTTGTCACCGAAATCTCTTCAGATCCCACACCCAGCCAGGCCTTCCCCCGCGGGTCTGAAAGCCCATCGATGAGAGGCTCAGCTCAAAAACATTCCGCTTGAGGGCACTGTGTCCCCACAGATCCAATAGTGTTGGCGAAAATGGCCTCTCCCTCCTCCCTTGGTGGCTTAAAAAAGTTCCAGGGAAGCCCCCGAAGGCACCCAAGCCGTCTAGGAAAGGGTTCTAATGTGAGGGTTTTGAGAGAGCCGGGTCTGTGACTTAGGGGTTCTGGTAAGGAGGAGGACGGGACCTAGAATGGCACCTACAGCATTTTGTGCATCTGGGGACCCCTCTCCACATCTGTCTTGGCGCCGAAGTGCCCCTGATACTCAGGGAGCAGAGACCTTGCGGTGTCTGCCCATTGTGGACTGGAATCCTGAGGGGGTCTTCCGGGCTGCCTGCTTGCGGGATAAGGGACATGGATTCAGAGCTTGTGGGCGACTTGTTCCCTGGCTTTCTCCTCTTCTCCTGGCCCCTCTTCTTTTCTCATCAGGTCCCCTCATGAGGCCTCAGGGCTCAGGAGCCTGCCGTAACCTCCTTGTCCTCAGGGGTTTCTCTCGGTCACTGCGACCTCATGGGCCACAGTTTAATTGCGGGGTGCGGGCGGGGGGGGGGGTCCTAGGGACTGCGGGAGAGACCACTCAGATGACCTCGGTGAAGCCTGGCCCTGCCTTGAGGGAGGGTCACCTGGTCAGTGTGTCAGTGTCTACTCTCCCCGATCACCCCACCCTCAGAGTGGCCAAGTGGGTGAGCCCCGGCCTGTGGTCCAGATTGGACTCCGGTTGACAGGCTTGTGTTCTGTTTGTGTGTTTGTGTGCATTTTTTCGATGCGAACGCAGAGGGAGAGGACATGGGTGTCTGCGGGGAAAAGAATTGTGGGTCTTTCTGCAAATGATGGGAATAATAGTGGTTTATGTTTTCATTTTATCCCTCTCATGTGATCTCTTTTTTTCAGGAGACTTGTTGTTTAAAATGTTTTTAAAACATATTTTTATTGATTTTAGAGAGGAACAGAGAAGGATAGAGATATAGAAATATTGATCGGCTCCCTCGTGCACACCCCCTACCAGGGATCAAGCCTGCAACCCAGGTATGTGCCCTGAATGGTGATAGAACTGATGTCCTCTTGGTCCACGGCCTGACAGTCAACCACTGAGCCAAATCAGCCAGGTTGAGGTCCTGCTTTTTCATATTGTTAAACAGACATGAAAATGGAGCTATAATTATTTTAATCAAAAATTCATTTCTATGCTATTAGGCCACCATCAATTCTTTAATAAAATCTTTAATAATTGACATTACACTGCCCTGTAGTAAACATAATGAATAGCCTGATCTTTTAACCTATTTCTGTGTTTGTTTTTGTTTTTACCATGTATAAGTGACCAACAGGACATGTATTTGTGAATATACATGCAAGAAACAAACATGTAGTATATAGCAGACTTTTGTCCTTTACTAATTTGTATAGATGTAATGAAAACCTACTTTTTCTTCAGATTTGTCCAGGGGTAAAAATGAATGTCAAATTTCTTACAAATAACCAAATATAAACAGAATGGATTTGTAGTGAAGGATGGCAGAATATGCCATTGGAAACCGTGCCACTTTGGCTTAAGGATTATTTTGAGCTCAAGGAAATTAAGTAGATATCCCCTATTTGCCTAAAAGCAGGACATAAATTTTAAAAGTGTCCCTCTTCCTTTCCCTATCAGGAAGGAGAAAGTTAAACTCTGGATAAGACATTAGACCTGTATCAGCCTGGAGATTATACCAGAGGGATTTACATAACAAACTTTACCAGCTAGCCCTTATCTATCATTATTTCCCGATATATTTACCTTATCACAGTTTGCTGCTTTGGAGACTCAGGGTCCTTTCCCTTTGTCTTGTCCCATCTCTAAAAATTTATTGTTCCATTGAGAAAATACTAAGTTCTAACCAAATGAATGAGTTACTCATCTTTGGGGACTCGCATGTATGACAGGCGTGACACACATGTTAATAAACTTCTGTTTCTTTTTCTCTTTTAATCTGTCTTTTGTTATAGTGCCCCCAGCTAAGAATTTAGAGGGTTAATGGAAAATTATATTTTCACCCTTAGGGTGGGCAAACGATGTCTGTCATAGAATAATAAAATGGAAAATTTGCCATTTGTCATTCACAAACTACTCAGAGGTAAAATATGTTTAAACAAATGCACTTTCAAAGGATATAACAAGTTTGCACCATTCATAAGCCTGAAGATACAATAGCCATAGTTGCTCCCTTCCCAGATGAAAATCAACACCAGAAGAAATGGTTATCCCTGAGTGTTTTTATGCTAGATTTGATGAAGAGTAGAAAGGCATGGAAAGATATGACAGGACAGAGTATGAGCTAAATGAAGTAAAATGGGTGAAACTTAGCAAGTTCTGTTCATTCAGATTCTTCTCTGGCCCTTCTAATTCAGAGATAAGCATCCCCCTTTCTCCAGGTACAGGGAGGGTACCTATTACCCTATACCTGTCACACGAGGGTTTTAAGATCTGCTTTAGGGGAAGGTTAGAAAGCCTTTTTGCACATGCCAATTTTCTAATTCCTTCAGCTTTAAAATATTCAATAGGCCAAGGGTGGCATGTCCTGAAGGGGTTCAGAACATACCACCACAAAATATATCGCTTTGGCATATGTATTATTTTAAGCACCTTTTTAAGAAATATAGAACCAATACCAAACAGAAGAGTTGATTATGGTTACGTTTACAGAGCTATAATTGGTTATGTCTCTAGGTAAAATGGCACACTGGTGATTATTGTTAAACGTGTTATAGAAATATACAAGAGCACTGAACCATGCATAAGAATGTAAATATAGGCAAGAAACTTCTGAAAGATGCACACTGTACAATTAACACAGTCACTTTGGGAAATGGCACGAACATTAAGGCTGGTGGGAAAAGATGACTTCCATCATTTACTGACTACCTAATACGCGCCAGACACTGACTGTTCTTAATGCTCGAAATACAGTAATGAAAGAGACAACAAAGTACATGCTCAGATGGGCTCACATTCCTGTGGGAGAAACTGAAAAATAAGACATGAATATCATGAGAGGTAATGATAAGTGCTCTGCAGCAAACCAAAGGGGGGTGTGAAAGAAGACAGGGAAAGCGAAGGCTTCCCCTTGTAATGTATGGCCCAGCATGGCTCTGCTCTGTTCCACTACGGTGTTCTCCTGAAGGCCCCTCTCCTCTGCTCTCCCGTCCTCTCCCATCTTGGAGATGTGTCTGGGGGGGAGACTTCCTGACAAGCCTGGGATGGAATCCTGGAGACCCCAAGGGATGGCACCCTGGCTGCCCCTTGGATTCCTGGGTGAAGGGTCCTTCTGCTCTGGCTGCTTTGTCTTGGTCAGGGCCTTGGTGAGGGCCATTGCCTTCTGGGCTCTGCTTGCTTCCTCTCGCTGGGGAGCAGGCTCCCTTGGCTCAGGGGTGGCCGTGTTCCATGCTTCCTGGCTAAGCTGCACAGAAGTCACTGGGGCACAGCCAATGTCCACGGAACTCCTGTTCCTGCTTTGGGGGTTGGGGAGGGGGAGGTGTCCTCGGCTGGCCCACACCTCGGCCAAGGGAGGCCTTCAGGACCCCCGGCCCACACAGGCCACACTTGTGCTCCCTGAGAAGGAGAAGGGGCACGAGGACAAAAGCCCACAGGCCCCTGGCCTGGGCACTTACCTCTTTTGGAGCCACTTCCTCTAGTCCCGCCCAGACATGGCGGCCACCATGGTCCGGAGCCTTGGCTTCCTGTGACCCAGGGGCCAGGCAACCCGAGCCCTACACCTTGCCCTGCTCCTTGTTCCCGCCAGCGCCTGGCCAAACTCTTGACCACCCGGAACCCCGACCCCTGTGAGAGGCCTTCCCCCTACTCTGCTCTCTGGGAAGGGACAGTGCAGGGTTCTCTGGAGCAGCAAAGCCATTCCGCTTGATGGCAGTATTGTACCACAGATGATGCCAACCTGTCCTTTTTCCCCACCGCCATCCCCCCCACGTCCACTCCCTCCACCCTTCGTTAAGGAAAAAAATGGCCAACCTGTGTCCAATCTAGAAAACAAGCCCAGGCTCACCTGCTTGGCTGCTTGGCCACTCTGAATGTGAGGGTGGGGGGTGCCTCCAAGTCTGGGGCTCCATCCTGCAGGGCCTCCCTCCTCTGGGAAGGGTCCTCCTAGGCTGCCTTCCTGACCAGAAAGCAATGACTCCCCATCCAGGCATCCTAGCAGGGGACCTGAACGTAGCAGCAGCTCTACCTTCAGCACTCCAGGTTCACCTGAGACCTTGGGGAACAAGCAGACATGATCCGAGCAACCCCCAGCAAGTGTCCAACAGGACACATTCTCAATGGGGCATGCTCATGAGTCACCTAGGTGCCAGCCTGACCACAGGGTCTCAAGCAGTGGGATGCAAAGGGTAGCCACATGTTCCCTTCATGCTGCCCCCCCAACCCCCACCAGCGTGGCCCCCAGCCAGTGCACCCTCACAGTATTCCTGCACAAGCATTGCCCTAGCCCTCCCAGATCTGGTGGAGGCTCAAGGTTCAGTGAGCCAGGCCCAAGAGGAAACAGGAAACTACATGACAAGACCAATGTGTATGGAGGGCACCACTCAAGGCACAGGAGGCAAAAGGCCTTACAGGCCTGGTTCCTCCTCCTCAGAGAGGCCACCCTGACCTGTCCCCATGTGAGGCTGGGACTGCTGCTTCTCCTGGAGGAGGTGGGGAGGCCAAGGGTCTTGTCAGTGGCAGCTGGCTTGATGGAGCTGAGGCCTGAAACAGGCCTGGGCCCAGAACCTCAACCTAGCAGCAGCTGGTCTGACTCACTGGTAAACAGTCATCAGCCATCTCTTCTGACTCCGCATAGTTCCATTAGACTGACTGTCCATGGAGAAGCCATCTGTCCTAGTATGGGCCCATGTGACGCTTTTCCCCACCACTTTCCCCTGGGTGGACCGTAACCTGGTCACGCACACTGACACTGTGCTCACTACCACTCTGGAAGCCGCCTTTTCAACAGCTGGGCCGAAGACAGAACAGAAGACAGGAAGAGAGAAAAGGGGAACCTGGTGTCGGAGGAGAAGGGACACATCAAATAACCTAGGCTACTACCCCCAGGCAGGGACAAGGCCACCACAACGTAGATAGTCAAAAAAACAATGTAGAGGATCAAGTAGGACCTAAGGCCCACTCTGCACACGTGTATCAAGGCCAGGGGGAACTATATGCTGTGACAGAGGCCAAATAGAGAGTGCCCTCTGAGCCTGTTGGCTTTCATTTGGATTCAACCCCAGACACACACCACAAGGAAGGAAACACTACCTGTGGTTCATGCTGTAGGGGGGGGGTTCCAAATACAGCCGGGTTGAGTTGGGAGCAGTCAGGGGAAGGGGCTTCTGCTTTCCTGGGGAAGAATTGTTATCTATAGGGGCATGTCCAAGGTCACAAGGACCAAGACAGGAGACAAGAAATTCGCTAGATGTTGGACACACACGGGTGAACACACAACACATGCATGTGCAGTGACTTCTAGGTTTGTATTTAGGAAGGAACAAATGGATGAATGCACCAGTGAATTGAATGACTGAATGGATGTGTGAATGAAATGAATAGGGGGATATGACCCAGTATAATACAGACACACCACCAGGATGAACTTCCCCCAAACCTCTCCTGAACAAATGGCCCTCACCAAGGTCACCTGAGTGTGGAACTTACCCCTACCCCCCACAATTAAACTGGGACACCCAAGGGTCGAGTGACCACCAGAACCCCTTGAGGTGAGCAAGAGCCTACTCCCTCCTAGGCCAGCTCCTAAGCCCTGAAACCTGATAAGGCAGCCTGAGGAGAGCAGAAGAGAGGCCAAGAGGCCAAGTGAACAGGGGAAATCCAGATCCCAGTGCTACCACAAACTGTGAATCAATGTCCCAAGTCCCTGAGAAGACCCCTGAGGATACCAGTCCACAATGGGCAGAAATGGCAAGATCCCCACTCTCTGAATATCAGGGGAAATTCAACACACAGAAATTTGTGGAGACGCCATTCTAAATCCCGTCCTCCTCACAACAAAAACCAGAAAGGGAGAGATGGGCTCCCTAACACCTCAGAAGAAACATCCCCACCTAGAAGAATTGGACCTTTTTTGAGCCACGAAGGGGGGGGAGGGAGAGGCCAGACTCGCCCAGACTGGTGGATTTGTGCAGACACAGTGCCCTCAAGTGGAATATTTTTGAGCAGAGCCTGTGATCCATGGGCTTTGAGACCCGCCCGGGAAGGCCTGGCTGGGTCTGGTACACGGGGAGGATTCTCTGGAAGGTCCGGGCCATCAGCTCAACTCCACAGGGGTCTCAGCAACCACATAGGTGTTTGAAGGAGCCCCGCTGCCCATCCAGGAGCCCAGGGCTTCCTGGGGAGGAGAGGGCGTGGCCTCAGCAGCTGCCATTTTCCCAGCCCTTCCTGCTCCAGGGTTTTCAACACTGGATCTAGGGGGTGGGTGCAGGGGCCAGGTCCCCCTGTGGGCTTCCAGGGGAGAGCGCCCGCCCTCTGAAGGCCTGGGACCCAGCCACCAGGGAAACTAGGGGAAGCAGAGGGATGGCGCCCGACCCAGGGCAGCGTTGTATAGGCCCGAGGGAGAAGTGATGGGTTTTGGGCGCTTGGGTGAGGAGCCCAGACAGGGAAGGGCCCAGCAGGTTGCAAGGATGTGAGAGCAGCTCCGAGCTACGTTTGTCATAGTAGCGCTCCCGCAACAGAGAGGCTGGGTGCCAGGCCCCACAGTGTCCCACACTGGCCCTTCCTGTCTCATGTGACAGAGGGTCTCCATACCCAGTGGGCACTGTGTGGTAGCTGGTCAGATCACACGGGGCTAGGATCGCTATGTGGAGAGGGACGGCATCCTTCAGAGTGTGGCGATCGAGGTCCCTTTCCTTCACTTATTGTCGGGAAGCCTCCGCAAGGGGACTCCAGTACTTAGAACTGCCTGGCTGGCTCCCCAGGCCCAGGCACACACACACACACACTCACACAACAGGTCCAAGTTAGGCTCAAAGGGTACTTGATCTGCGGGTGCAGCCGTGAGCTTGGCCACAGGGGTAGGCGAAGACCACTTGGGGCTGAGGACCAATCGGACCATGTAGGTGAGGACCAGGCTGCTGGGCTCAGCACGGAACGCCCGCCCAGCCTGCAGAAGGACTAAGATGGCTGGACAAATTTCGGGTGACTCACTTGTGAGAAAAGAAGGGACAGGGAACAAGAGAGCATGCTTTGGAACCCTTCCACATGTGACAGTAAGGGGTATGTGCGCAAAGAGGGGTCGAGCCTGCAGACTGGCTCTCAGTTGCCAGCCGACCCCCAGCAGGGACAAGCTAGCCAAAGGGCACTAAAGATCCACCCCAGGACTTATTCCGAAAGCGGGCTCTCTGGTCCCTCGGGGTCTAGACTGAAAGATGCGTCATTCCTGGCCTTTACAGACACGCAGCATCCACGGTGGGCGGGGGGAGGCTGGGGGGCAACAGTGGGAGGGGAGTTGTCTCTTAGTCCAGCCAGCTTGTGCATCTTCAGCTTTCTTCTTGCTTCTCCAACCTGCCTTTTAGGCGTACGAGGGAGGGCCAAGCATGGGATTGAGACGTGGAGAATCTGGGGGGAGTGCGGGGCAGCGCCATGGATTTCGTGCCCCAACTTAGGCTTGGGGCCACTTGATGGCGGTCACTTGCCTTTGGTGGAGGGGCTCCTTCTGCCCTGGTTCCTTCGCCTTGGTGGGGCCACCGCCTCCTAGGCTCTGTTTGAATCCTCCAGCTGGGCAGCGGGGTACCCTAGCTCGGTTTGGGGTGGGCGGGTTGTACACGTCATCACTGGGCTGCACAGGAAAACGTCACTGGGCAGCGCCTCCAGGGTGGGCTTTGAGGTGGCAGGCGCGGGCAGGTGACCCGGACCTGGCTGCACCTTGGCCAAGAGGGTCCTCCAGTGCCCTGGCTCCTAGGAAGGAGCACTAAGCCAAATATCCACAGCGCCCTCCACCTCCGCCCTGGGTTCTTTCAGAGCAGCCTCCTCCAGCCCCGCCCAGACATGGCGGCCGCCTTGGTAGGGAGCCCTGGCTGCCTGGGACCCAGCGCCCAGGACGGCGAGCCGGGTGCCTACTCCCAACGATGTCCTTCTCTATAGCTTCCTTGGCTCGGCCAGCGCCTGGCACAGCTCTTGACCTCCCGGGTCCCCGACCCCTGTCCACGGCCTCACTTGTCACTCCAGGAAGGGACGGTGCAGGGTTCGCGGGAGTGGTAAAGCAATTCCGCTTGATGGCAGTATACCACCACAAATGCCAACCTGTCCTTTCCCCTCACCACCCATGTCCTCTGCCTCCACCCTTCGCCAGGACAAAAGGAAACACACACAGAAAAACAGCACAGAACCGCGTCAACCTGTGTCCAATCTGGACCACAAGCCGGGGTTCACCCACTAGGCCACTCTGAGGGTGGGGGTGATCGGGGAGAGAACACACTGACACACTGCCAAGGCAAGCTTCCCTGAAGGAACGGCCGGGCTTCAGTGAGGTCATCTGCGTGGTCTATCCCTCGGTCCCATGGACCCCCGCACCCCCACCCCAATGAAACTGATCCGAGGTCGAAGTGACCGAGAGAAACCCCTGGGGACAAGGAGGTTACCGCAGGCTCCTGAGCCCTGAAGCCTGATAAGCAACCTGATGAGAGCAGAACAGGGGCCAGGAAACCAGGAGAAGAGGGGAAGGCCAGGTCCCTGGTCCAGTACAAGCTCTGAACCCATGTCCCTAGTCCCGCCAGGACACAGCCTGGGAAGACCCCTCAGGATACCAGTCCACAATGGGCAGACAGTGCAAGGTCCCGATTCCCTGAGTATCGGGGACACTTCGAGGCCAAGATAGATGTGGAGAAGGGTCCCCAGATGCACAAACTGCTGTGGGTGCTTTTCTCAGTCCCGTCCTCCTCCTTTCCAGAACCCCGAAGTCACAGCCGGTTCTGTCAAAATGCCTGGACAGGCACCCTGGCAGAGGCGGCTTCCATGCTTTCTGGGGCTTTCCTGTACCTTTTTTGAGCCACGAAGGGCGGAGGGAGAGGCCAAGTTAGCGCAGACTGGTGGATTTGTGGGGACACAGTGCCCTCATGCGGAATGTTTTTCAGCGGAGCCTGCGTTCCCTGGGCTTTGAGACCCGCCAGGGAAAGGCCTGGCTGGGTCTGGGGCCTGGAGAGGATTCTCCTGCGGGTTCGGGCTATCAGCTCACCTCCAGAGGGGTTTTGGCAGCCACACGTGTATTTGAAGGAGCCCCGCTGCCCACCCGGGAGCCCAGGGCTTCCCGGAGTGGAGGGGGCGTGGCCTCGGCAGCCGCCATTTTCCCAGCCCTTCCTGCTCCAAGTCCTGCCGCCCAGGATCAAGGGCTGGCCCTTTCAGTCTCATGTGATAGAGGGTCTCCATACCCACTGAGCAGTAGCTACCACCAGTCAGACCAGACAGGGCTAGGTTCTGTGTGGAGAGTTACAAGCATCCTTTAGAGTGAGCTGATCAAGGTCCCTTCTGTCACCTATTCTCAGGAAGTCTTTGCAGGGGTATGCCCCTGTGCCTAGGTGCACTTTGCCTGACAGACGGTCTTCTGTATATCTGTGTCTTGTGTGTGGGCATCCGCACAGGCACACACACACTCAATAGGGTACATGTTCGACTCAGCTGGTCCTTGATCTGGGGTGCAGCTCTGGGCTCTGGCAAGAGGGGTATGCTGAGACCACCCGGGACTGAGGTCCAATCCCACCACATATGTTAGGACATCGCTGGGAGGCTTGGCACAGGATGCTGGCCCTCAAGGGCTGTGCCCACAGAAGGCCTAAAACCTCTTGGCAAAAGGCTGTGTGACTTGCAAGAGTGTCAAGAAGGGACAGGGAGCAAGGGAGCACGTGTGTATGCAAGGAGGGGTTTAGCCAGGAGACTAACTTCCAGATGCCGGCTGATGCCCAGTAGCAAGGAGCTTGCCAAAGGGCCTGAGCCACTCTAGTTCTTCCCAAAGCAGGCTCTCTGTACCCTCAGGATCTAGACATACAGGCTCTGCATTTTTCGCCTTGGCAGACATGCTGCATCCTTGGTGGGCAGGAGTGACAATTTGGAGGGGGCCTTTCAGTCCACCTAGCTGCCTTGAGCTTGAAGCAGCATTTTCAGACTTCTTGCTTCTCTGGCCTGCCTGCCTGCCTGCCTACTGGACCCAGGAGGGAGGGCCAAGCATGGGGTTGAGACCTGGAGAGGCAGGAGAGAGTGCAGGGCAGGGCCATTGCTTCTCCTCTCCCAAGTGAGGCTTGGGGTCTCTTGATGGCAGGTGGCCAAGAAGTCCCAAGTCTGCAAATCTATGGCTGGGCGGCACCATTCTGCTCAGAAAGCCCCTCTCCTCTGCTCTCCTGTCCTCCCCCAATGGGGAGATGCACTGGGGAGGGAGTTTTCATGACAAGCCTGGGCTGGAATCCTGGAGACCCCAAGGGATGGCACCCTGGCTGCCCCTTGGATTCCTGGGTGAAGGGTCCTGCTCTGGCTGCTTTGTCTTGGTCAGGGCCTTGGTGAGGGCCATTGCCTTCTGGGCTCTGCTTGCTTCCTCTCGCTGGGGAGCAGGCTCCCTTGGCTCAGGGGTGGCCGTGTTCCATGCTTCCTGGCTAAGCTGCACAGAAGTCACTGGGGCACAGCCAATGTCCACGGAACTCCTGTTCCTGCTTTGGGGGTTGGGGAGGGGGAGGTGTCCTCGGCTGGCCCACACCTCGGCCAAGGGAGGCCTTCAGGACCCCCGGCCCACACAGGCCACACTTGTGCTCCCTGAGAAGGAGAAGGGGCACGAGGACAAAAGCCCACAGGCCCCTGGCCTGGGCACTTACCTCTTTTGGAGCCACTTCCTCTAGTCCCGCCCAGACATGGCGGCCACCATGGTCCGGAGCCTTGGCTTCCTGTGACCCAGGGGCCAGGCAACCCGAGCCCTACACCTTGCCCTGCTCCTTGTTCCCGCCAGCGCCTGGCCAAACTCTTGACCACCCGGAACCCCGACCCCTGTGAGAGGCCTTCCCCCTACTCTGCTCTCTGGGAAGGGACAGTGCAGGGTTCTCTGGAGCAGCAAAGCCATTCCGCTTGATGGCAGTATTGTACCACAGATGATGCCAACCTGTCCTTTTTCCCCACCGCCATCCCCCCCACGTCCACTCCCTCCACCCTTCGTTAAGGAAAAAAATGGCCAACCTGTGTCCAATCTAGAAAACAAGCCCAGGCTCACCTGCTTGGCTGCTTGGCCACTCTGAATGTGAGGGTGGGGGGTGCCTCCAAGTCTGGGGCTCCATCCTGCAGGGCCTCCCTCCTCTGGGAAGGGTCCTCCTAGGCTGCCTTCCTGACCAGAAAGCAATGACTCCCCATCCAGGCACCCTAGCAGGGAACCTGAACGTAGCAGCAGCTCTACCTTTAGCACTCCAGGTTCACCTGAGACCTTGAGAAACAAGCAGACATGATCCGAGCAACCCCCAACAAGTGTCCAACAGGACACATTCTCAATGGGGCATGCTCATGAGTCACCTAGGTGCCAGCCTGACCACAGGGTCTCAAGCAGTGGGATGCAAAGGGTAGCCACATGTTCCCTTCATGCTGGTCCCCCTTTCTGCCGCTGTGGTCCCCAGCCAGTGCACCCTCACAATATTCCTGCACCACGAGCACATGCACTTAAGGGCACACTACAGGTACACTCTGACCAACCGGGTAAATTAGTCTGATGATAAGAAAGCACGAAGGGAGAGTAGACCTCCACCCCGTTTTTCTTGCCCAGCTAACAAAACCTGAGAAGTGCTCACTTTGGAAACTACCAGCAGAATCCTACCAAACTACCAGAAACCTGTCAAAACGGATGAGATGTTGGTCCCTGAGCCCCCCTCACTAACTCAGGCCTAAAGGACACAGGAAAAAATGGAGGAGCTGCCTAGTGGGGAAAACTGCCCCAGAATAAAGTAGAGGTGGGCGTGGGAGTGTCTGCCTGTATGTGCCCAGTCATGCACATGCCTCTGCCAGTGCATGCATGTATCTGTGTGCCTGTGCATGTGTTTATGTAGAGTAGGAGTGGGGAATGTCTGTCCTGCATAAGCCTGTGAAATCATTTGGTCTGGCCCAGCCAGACAACTGCAGGAGGGACTTGAAATTCAATAAATCTAGGAGCTTTTTTCATAGCTAATTTTTAAGTCGCTATATGGCCCATGACTGATGCAATAAATATCCAAATGGCCCTTGGCAGAAGGTTCCCCACCCCTGATGTAGAGGAAGGCAGTATAAACCCCAGAGCTTCATAAGTGGGTGATTGGGAAGGCAGGTCATCCAAGTAAGGTCTGTGTATCTTGGAGTGTGAGCCTCTTTGATGGAGCTGCCAGGCACGCCTGATTGACCTTTGGTAGATCTGGGGAAAGAGGCTAGGCCAGATGCCCAGGGCCACATCCAACAGTGCTGAGTCCTTTTGGCAGGCTCTCTACCCTGGTCCATTGACCACCAGCTCTGAAGCAAGCCTGGGATTTAGATGCAGAAACATGGGTCATTCTTTCTGCATGCTCTGAAGACTCACTGGTTCTTAGTGAAGGTTTCCCAGAAAGCTGAAGTCTGTCATGGCAGTGGATGACTTGGAGTTGAATCTGGAACAGAGGGGTGAAACTTCTTGAGATGGCACGGCAGCTGTCATGTCTGTGTTAGGAACTGCTTTGTCAACCCAGGCCTCGAAGGAAGGGGCTACTGCTGTTTCCATATTGACTTATTCCATTTGGGCCTGTGCCTTCTGGACTCTGCTAGGGAGAACCCCCCCAACTCCTGGACACACTGCCCTGAAGTGCTATCCCCCAACCCCCAGTTTCACCACCCCCCACAAAAAACACACCTCCAGTAACCATCTCAAGCCTCTTTGACACTGGGTAGCCAGGCTCAACATCAGATCCCCAGAGCCAGACAGAAGGACATCATGGTTCCCCCTTCCACCCAAGCTGCCAATCACAGCAGCTTTGCAGTGGTCTTTGACCAGGCTGCATGGAAGCCAAGAGGCTTCCAGGGCCCTAAGCTTGCCTGGTGCTGAATGTCCTCTTGCTCTGAGTGGAAGGAGCCAAATGCCCACAGCCCCTGCTTGTAGCTCCTGGGCTCCATCTGGGAGGGATGCCTCTGCTACTTCAGCCCAGACATGGAGGCCACAAGGTTCCCAATGCCTGTCTTCCTATGCTGGACCTGCCAGTTACCAGGTGCATGTGACTTAGCCCACACATCCCCGGAGACTGGTAAAGCTTTGGAACTTTGTGGAGGATAGGCGGGTACAGAGTCCTGCCTACACCTCTGAGTACACAGCCTTGTGGCTCCAAACCCAGAAAGAACAATGCAAGGCTCATGGGATCCACAAACGAGTTCCACTTGATGGCAGTATTGCACCAGAAATGACAACCTGTCCTCCTCAAGTCCTCTCCCTCCACCCTTTGCTGAAGAAAAAACGCCAACCCTTGATCAACCTTGCTCCAATGTGTAGGCTGACCTTGTTGGCCAATTTTGGGGGCAAACACCTGCTTCTAGGGCTCCATGGAGCACAGCCTCATTCCTGGTGGGTCCTTTTAGCCTGCCTTGGTGATTAAATGCAACAGTTCTTCATAGAGGCACCTAGAAGTGGACCTGATCCTATGCGAACTTACTCAGACACACTACCTCTGAGCTCCAGCTCTGGGCAGCAGCTTGAAAAGAACCTAGAATGTTAGGAGAGAAACTAACTTGCCTGGAATGAGGGCTAGAGCTGGGGGGGCAGATTTCTCCCAGACAGAAGAGCTCGCAGAAGCCATTGCTCCTTTGATGAGCACCCCATACACCCACAGAGCCAGCAGGCAGGAGACATATTTGAATCTCCATCAACCTGGCTCACTCTTTTTTTATTTATTTATATATTTTTATTGATTTCAGAGAGAGGAAAGGAGAGGGAGAGAGAGATAGAAACATCAATGATGAGAGAGTCATTGATCGAGCCCGCAACCCGAGCATGTGCCCCAACCAGGAATCGAACCCTGATCGCCTGGATCCTAGGTCGATGCTCAACTGCTGAGCCATGCCTGGCTGGGCCTGGCTCACCCTTTTAACCAGTCCTGGTGATTCCCCGAGACCTTGCCCCTCCCTACTTGCAAGCTCATCCAAGCCTTTTCCAGTGGCCTTGGTATGCAAGTGGCCTCTCTTGCCTCATGGTTAGGACTTTCCTAACATATCTTAAACAAGCAGCAGCTGGCCTCAGCATGCTCCATACCTCTAAATTAGTGGCCCCATGTCTGGCACTAGCAGCAGCCTGCACTGGTTCATAGCTTGGCATCTCCTGGGCAGGTCCGAGCCCAACACAAGTAGCAGCCAGCTATAGATTGCTGTGTAGCTAATTCCAAGTGGCCCTGGGCAGAGCACAGGCAGAAGCTGACTTTGCACCTCATTGGAGTACCCAGAGACAGTGCACCCCATGGTGAGCTTCGACTATGCTGGATTACAACTCTACTAGATCCACGAGTGACACACTCAAGGAACGCACTTGGTGAACACCAAAGCCCCATTGAAGTAAATCCTGCTCCATAGGGGTGTCTCCAGCACAGCAGCTCTTTGGCTGTAGTTGCAACTGGTCCTCACAGCCGATTGGCCTGGGGTCAATTCCTCCTAGTGACACCAACAGCAATCAAGGCCCGACTACAACAGGACAGTGCACACAGCCCACACGGGAACACTTAGAAGGCCCAGTTCAGGTGACTGGGGAGGCTGAGCCACTGGACCCTACAGGACACCTACTACACAGAGCCACTCTACCAATTTCAGGAGACATAGCAGCTCTACTTAATACATAGAAACAAACACCAGAAAGCAGCGAAAATGCAAAGAAAACATGTCACAAAGAAAAGAACAGAAGAAATCTCCAGAGAAAGTACTAAATAAAATGGAGCCAAGCAAGCATTAGATGCAGAATTCAAAATAATGGTTATAAGGATGCTCAAGGATCTTAGTAAGCCTATTAAGGAAACTAGTGAGATCATCAATGACATAAAAAAAAACCCAATCATAAATGAAGGCTACATGAACTGAAATGAAGAATAATTTACAGGGAATTAACAGTAGAGTAGAGGACGCTGAGAATCAAATCAGCAAGTGGGATTATGAGGGAGCAATAAAACACCCAACCAGAAGAGCAAAAAGAAAAGAGTCCAGATATATAAACATAGTGTAAGGAGTCTCTGGGACAACTTCAAGCGGCCCAACATTCGTATTATGGGGATACCATAAGGAGAAGAAAGGAAGCAAGAAATTTAAAACCTATTTGAAAAAATAATGACTGACAACTTCTTTAACCTGGTGAAAGAAAAAGATACACAGTCCAGTAAGTGTAGAGAGTTCCAAACAAGAGGAACCCAAAGAAGCCCACACCAAGACACATCGTAGTTAAAATTCCAAAGCTTAAAGACAAAGAGAGAATCTTAAAAGGAGCAAGAGAAAAACAGTTAGTTACCTACAAGGGAGTACCCATATGACTCAGCTGATTTCTAAACAGAAACTTTGCAGGCCAGAAGGGAGTGTCAAGAAATATTCAAAGTGATGAAAAGCAAGAATTTACAACCAAGATTACTCTACCCAGCAAAGCTATCATTTAGAACTGAAGGTCAGATACAGAGCTTCACAGATACGCAAAAGCTAAAAGAGCTCATTACCACCAGACCAGCACTACATGAAATGTTGAAGGGTCTTCTTTAAGAAGAAGCTAATGAACTAAAGAATCTGACAAACTAAATAGACCCAGAGACATTGACCCATGCAACAGACTGTCATATTTCAGGGGGCAGGGGGCAGGGGGTGGAGGGTGGGAAGAGATTAACCACAGAACTTATATGCCTATATGCATAACCCATGGGCACAGTCAATAATGGAGTGAAGGCCTGGGGAGGGGTTGCAGAGGGTCAAGGGGGGGGGGGAATGGGACACCTGTAATACTTCCAACGATAAAGAGAAATTTTAAAATGTTTTATTAAAGGAAAGGTTCCTCCTCTAGGGAAACTCCATTGAAATCCACCGGGCAGACCCTCGGGCAGCCCCATAAAAGGGGAGGAAGAGAGAGGGGAGACAGGGTCCCTGGACGCACCCGATCCTCCTGCCCACCACCTTTCGGAGCCACAGGAGCGGCTTCCAGGACTGGGACGCAGAAAGCCCAAGGGGATCGGCTTGAAGGCTCTCCCTACACGCAACAGGGCCCAGAACACAGGCAGCCTCACCGAAACTCCAGACCCCGACCGGGCCCGGCCCCCGGGGACGCATGGGCAGCACCCACGTCTGGCCCAGGTCCCACGCTGGGCGCCGGGCAGCCCACTCCCTGCCGGAAGGACGAGGCCCCCCCAACCCGTCCCTCCCCGCCGCGTCCCGCGCACCCCTCCCCCAGCCACGCGCGAAAGGCAAAGGGGACCCACCTGGCTGAGGCCGCGCAGAGGGAATGGCCGGGCGCGCTCTGCTCCTGGCGCAGGGCCCCTGGGACTCCACTATGGCCCCCGCAGCCCCGCCCCAGCGCGGCGGCCACCCCTCCCCCCACCACATTCATTCCGCTCCTCCGGGGGTGGGGACTGCAGGTACCCGGAGGTGCGGAGTCCCTGTTCTGGGTGTTGGCCCCGCCCAGGGGAAGGGTGGGACGACGTCCTACGGTCCCTGGCGCCAGAAGGGGCGGGGAGAGGTGGGCTTGGGAAAGCCGGAGGGTCCACTGCCTTTTCCTCGGGAGAACCCATTCGTCCCGGCAAACCGTGAATGTGATGGGACAATAGCACGGGAAACTGACCCTTCAACAGTCGCAAACTGGGGGGGGACTGTTTAAAGAATAATACTTTGAAAGGATGTTACAAGTTCGCCTCATTCATATGCCTGAGATAATCCAGACTTTCACTGTTCCTCCTCCGGTGAGAGGCAGATTCCCAAGAGCAGGCGCTCCCAGCGCGCCCTCGCTCCTGCTCCTTCCCGAGGGCCTGCTGGGGAGCCCGCGCCGGGCTGCGTTTTCCCGGGGCGGCTGCGCGGCGTCCGCACCGCCTCGGTGGGGGGCGGGGGACGTGCTGGGTCCGAAGGAGTCAGAGCGACTCGCAGGGTTCTCCCGCCCCACTGGTGCCTGGATTGACTTCTTCCTTCCTATTGAAAAAGTTACGCGCTCCTCTTTCAAAGTCAGGTTCACCTGAGGGAGACACGTGTCGTGTCGTGTCGCGCCGTGTCCTGCAGGGAGGGGACGGGAGACAGCAGCACAACGGGCCTGCCCGCCGCCCCTCACTCAGAATTCCCGGCCCCATTCCACCCGCCACAAAGGACCCGCGCAGGCCCCGGTTTCCGCAGACCACGTGCTGTCCCGCTCCTCCAGCCCTGGGCTCAGGCTCTGACTCAGCTCTTTTCTCACCCATTCCCGCGCAGTTCGGGCAGAGGTGGGTGGGGTTTCCCGGGCCGGAGGGAGGAGGACAGTGAGGACCCTGAAGTGCCTTGTCCTGGCCAGGAAGCTGCCTTTTGCATTTCAGGTCAACACGGGAAATCTCACAAAACGCTGCCGCCTTCAACTCCTAGGGGGTGAAGGGAGGGCTTCATGCTCTGCCACAGCCCCCCCACCTGGTGGAGTGGAAAGTGCAAGAGCCTTCACCTCCTCCAGGTGGAGTTAGCTGCCCAATCCCTGGGCCCTGGACCTAGGCTGCCCCCCTGGATTCCTTGGTGTTTCTGGCCCTGCACTTTAGGGAGCAGTGGCCACTTCCCATGCAGAGATCCAAATCATAGCCTTTTCTCTGTCTCCATTCCCTGGACAATCACAGATTCAATAACTACTCATTGTGCCAGGAAACTGAGGTCTAAATGGCTTTGCCGTTGTGAAGGAGGGCGGCACAGGATGGATTCACCCAGGGGCGCCCGCGTTGCAAATCCATTGTTCTCTCCTTGCAAACAGCCGATGAGCCCGCCAAAGAGACGCTCAACATCAGTAGCCATGGGAAATAAGAAATCACGGGACAGCTAACATAAAAATGGAAAATAATACATGTGATCAGCATGTGGAGAAATGGGAGCGGGGATTCACTGCTGGTGAAAATGTTCTGTGGTGCTCGGACAATGTCGTCGTTACAAAAAGTTAGACACGGGGGGACCACAGGATCTGCAGTCCGCTCCTAGGCCTATAGCTCAGGGGACTGAAAACAGACATTCAAACAGAAGCTTATACATGAATGTTTATGGCAGCATTATTCAAAAGCCAAAAGGGAAAACAACCCAATTGCCCATCACCTGACAAATGTGTACACTGAATGTGCCATATCCACACCGTGGACTTTTATTTAGGTAAAATATGGAATAAAGTACTGACACGTGCCAAAACATGATGATACATGAAAAAAGCCAGACACCAAAGAGCACTGTAAGATTTAATTCACATGAAATGTCTGCAAGGGTCAAAGCTATGGAGAGAAAGTCAGTTAGTGTTTGCCAGGGGCTAGGGAGAGGGGCATGCTGGGAGGAAAACGTTTCCTCCACTGTCTCAGGTTCAAAGGGCTAGGGTCCTGCAATTAATTAAAGTAAATTAAGAGGAGAAAGTTTATTTATTATGTGGGAGTTTCAGATGAAGAGGCTTCCTAAGGAGCTAGACATAGAGGTTCACATACCAGCTTCACAAGGGGTTTGCTGGACTAGGACTTCAAAGGAGGGAAGGATCCGATGAGGCCTGTTTGCTCAATCTCTTGGAATGTTCTAATGTCCAAGATCAAGCCCCCTAATTGAGTTCCCCCAAAGTTGGGGGTGGGTTGGCAGCAGTCTCTTATAAAGCTCTGCTCTAGTCAGGTAAGGGAAGCTCAGAAAAGGCTTATTTTCGCCCCTGCTGTAGCTCAGAGGCTTTCACTTTGAAGTGTCTTTTATACTCTTCAGGTGGGTGATCAGTCCCATCAGGAGAATGGGGATGACTGATGATAAGCATGGACTTTCTTTTGGTGGTGAAAACGTCCTACAATTTCCTGTGGTAATGGGTGCACATGTTTATGGATTTACTAAAGAATAGTGACTTGTACACCTCATCTTTTAAATTTATTTTTTCAATTACAGTTTGCATTCCATATGATTTTGTATTCTGACTTGCATACTTTAATATGGTGACTTGTGTGATATGTGAATAGCGTATCAGTAATTAAAGTGTAAACCAGCACATGACTTCCATAAAATTCAGGGAAAAGGTGAGCAGAAATTTTACAGCATGGGTAAATCAACGTAAGAATTCTGTAACCATTCGATCAATCTTCACATCACGACAAATGCGAGCAAGAGATATCATGCGCTTCTGATATGATGTAATCAAAGGACAAAGCATTAAGTAGGACATGTTCTTGCCAAAGCAATTGAGCCTGTATCTACCCCAGGACATTGTGTTTCTAATGGAACACGGCTGGCACAAGGATGCCTACGGGGCCACCCAGAATGTGAGTAATCCTACAGGGCCAACAATCCAGTCCTTTCGTCAAAGGAACTGCAAAGAAAACGAGGGGAGGGGCTGTTACCGATTACAAGAGGACGAAGTTATATTTCAGCCAATTCTGTGTATGAAACTTGTTTAGATCCTAATAAGAACAAATGAAGTTGAAGAGACATCTATAGATGAAGCACATTCATCACACAGGGACGTTTTCATGTTAAATTACAATTAGGGAATAATTGTCATGTTTGGCAGATGTAATGATGGTAGTTTGGTGATGTTTTTTCAAAGCCCTACTTGTTAGCGTTTATGGTCCAGTAGAACATGGGTAGAAAATAACTTCTGTGCATTCATTTGTGCCTGAAGTCATCGGATATCTGGCATATGCTTTGAAATATGCCAGCAACAAGTACAATTAAAAGTCATTGACTAAATGTTGAGTGTTATTGAAGACGGCTGATACGTAGATTGTCGTTATATTGTTTACAATGATCCATGTTAAAGAGCTAAGAAGATTCACAAAAACAACGGTGGCAACCAAAACAGATAAAGTACCCCTATTTTGGGTGTTATTGAGACTATGGGTGAAAATATCAACTAAGAGAGTTGATTATGGTCACATTTACAGAGCTGTAATTGGTTGTGTCTCCATTTAGGGCTGGAGACAGGTGATTCTTCTTTTAAGTATTGTAGAAATATTTGACTGCTTAAAGTGCAGTGTACAGTATCTATTTTTAATGACCCCTTTTACAAATATGTTAATATGCGGAATAAAAGTCTGAAAGATGTACAGTGTACAATTAACAGGGTCACCTCTGGAAATGGCCTGATAATCATGGCTGGTGGGAAAAGGTGACTTCCATTATGTGCTGACTACCTAATATGGCCAGGCACTGTTCTGTATGCTGGAAATACATCCATGAACGAGACAAAAAGTACCTGCTCGGGTGGGCTCACATTCCTGTGGGGGAGGCTGAAAAATAAGACACGAATATCATGAGAGAGAGTGACACGTGCTCTGCAGCGAACCAGAGCGGGGGTGGAGCAGGGCCTGGGGAAGGTGTGGGGATCTGCACCTTCAGGTGGCTTGTGCAGCACAGGTCCCACTGAGAAGGTGAAATAAAGACCTAAAGGAAATGAGGGGAAGGGGGAGTCCTGTGGAGAGCTGGGGATGAAAGTTGCAACGAGAGGGAATATCCTGCGCTTCTTACTGATGTTGTTACTCTGTTAAATCTTTGAGCCCACTGGTAAATAGTCATTTCCCTGCCAGGTTGGTTTGATGCAAGGGGTGCCCTGCTGCTGTTGTATTTGGTGGTATGGAATCAGCCAGGTTTAAGGCCAGAGTTACCTTGGTGGTTTATATAGTTAGGATATGGCTTAAGACCTTTGCCACTTTGAATAAATTGAGGCTCTAGCCACACATACTAGGCCTATGTCTCTATAAAATGTATCT
Source organism: Miniopterus natalensis (assembly GCF_054644295.1). NCBI lineage: Eukaryota > Metazoa > Chordata > Mammalia > Chiroptera > Miniopteridae > Miniopterus > Miniopterus natalensis. The sequence continues at coordinate 19,079,728 of NC_142103.1, forward strand.
TTTTGGAATACATGTGGAAATTGGTCCTTGCATAGCTTGCTAAGTGGCTCTGCCCAGTTTTGCAAGCTGTTCATAGCTACTTGAGCGTCAGTGGTGTACAAAACCCAACTGTCGCTTAGCACCCAGGGCCAGGACAGGACGTTCCTGTCTCACTGGAATCACTGAGTTCCGAGAACATTTCTGTATCCCTGGATGTGGGGCTAACAGGTTCCTTATTTCATTAACCTCAGGGAGAGTAGCTAAAGGGAGCAGAAAGGCTGAGCAGTATGTATGGCCACAAGCCTGAACCCCAGCAACTTACTGGGTGATGTCACTACATGGTCACAGTTGATGACATCACAATGGGTCTGGCAGAATACAGCCTGGACCATCTTTAGGCTTAGGCTCATTTCTTCCCAGGGTGTGCAGTGGCTGGAGGGGTCTCTTCTACAGACCTAGGACAAGACTGGTGATTTTATTCTTTTAAAATGATGATCTTTACTTAGAGATGTTGATTTGTATCTGTGGCAAAGCTATTCACAATACTTTCTTTCCTTTTCAGGCCCCAGTTTCGTAAGAAAACTGGAGAGTGTGTTCCAGAGCTCCTGTGACAGTGTCATGGGCTAGACCCAGAGTTCAAGCACAGACGAACATCTGATCCTGATCTCACACTTCTCTTAGGTATGTAACACAACTCTCAGTTGTACTTTGATTCTGCGTAACCCCCTCTGGACAACAGGCTCCCTTTTTTTTCTTTTAAATTTTTTTTTTTATTGATTTTAAGAGAGAGGAAGGGAGGGGTGGGGAGACAGAGAGAGAGAGAGAGAGAGAGAGAGAGAGAACATCAATGTGTGAGAGAAACATTGATCCGTTTGCCTTCTGTACGTGTCCTGACCAGGGATCGCACCTGCAGCCTGGGGATGTGCCTTGACCGAGAATCGAACCCACCACCTTTTTGGTGCATGGGACGATGTTCCAACCAACTGAGCCACACCGGTCAGGGCAACAGGCTCCTTTTGCAAGGTAGGTCTCTCAGTGAGCTTCCTCTGTTAGGATCCGGCTCGGCGCTGTGTCTGTGCATACTCCATTGCTGTAATTGTTCATTATGATGATCGTGAGAATTCTGCCTGTGCTCTCAGAAATATTAGCCCATTTACAAGTTCCAGCACCCCTGAATTCAGTTCAAACTCAAAGCCCAGAGAGGCCATTATTTTACTAGAAGTGACTTCACACATCTAATAGGTATAGATGATATCTCTCAATTTTACTCTGTGTTGTATCCCCTTGATTTTTACAAGCGTGACTTTCTGAAATGTTTTCATCCACTTTATACTGGTGCCAGGGAGTTTGGTAGAAATCATGTGTCCATTAATCTCCGGCAAGTATTACAGCTATGTTCTTAGTGCCCAAGATTGAGCCAAGGGAGACAGAAAGGGTCGTTTCAGTAACCTGACGCCTTTTGAAGCTATCCGAATAGCCTGATATTTTCACAAACCCTAGAACTAGGAAAGCATTCCAGGGGATCCTGTTTGTCCCCCTGATTGCTGAGGAGAGGACCTTCTGTCTCTTTACACTTTGACTTATCTTGGAGATAATCCAGGTTTCTATCATTCCAGAAATTATGGAATATCACTGAAGTTACTTCAGGATTTCCTTACTTTTTCTGTTGCTTGAATAAATTCTAAGATTTTGAGTATTACATGTTTGCATGAAGTCAGTTTTGTTGGTGAAAGACATTGCATGCTTTTTGATTAATACACCTTTTATATTGAAAGTTCTTGTTTTAAGGAGCACATTCAAAATTCCCTTTGAGAATCTTAGAATCCACTCATTTGGGGCTGTTGTCACCACATATAAGAATGGGGCAAATGATAGTTATTTATCCATCACAGCTTTCTGTACACATATATTTTAGGAAAAGGAGCACTGGAAAATAATAATAACAAAGAAATTTCAGTGTGCGATGATTTTTCTCACCCCAAGTTTAAATTTAAACAAAAGGATGGCCCTGGCCAGTGTGTCTCAATTGGTTAGGTGTTGAAGGGTGCACCAGATGATTGCTGGTTGTATTGCCTGTTGGGCACATGCCCGGGGTGTGGGCTTGATCCCCTGTGTCAGGCATACCAGTGGCAGCCCACTGATGTTATGCTCTCACATCAATGTTTCTCTTTCTCTCTCTCTCTCTTGTTCTGTCTCTAAAAATCAATAAAAATATTTAAACAAACAAACAAAACCAAAAGGATGTGTGTTCTTCCAGTGGCTCCCTGCCAGTATAAATTAGTTCAAAGAAGTCATAAAAAGAAGTCTCAGCTTTGTCACTAATTGGCTGTGGCTTTAAGTAAGTCGCTTACATACGTTTGGATCTTAGTTTCTCCATCATTCAGGATAGGATAAGGTTAGCAGACTTCTGAGCTGACCTCTTCCAGGTCACATATTTCAAATTTTGGCCATTCTGATTCTATGTGTGGTTACAGATTATTTAGCTAATTTAAATCACAGGTAGAAAGTTTGAGTGGCTCTCTGCAAATGTACCAGTGAAGCATTTTCAGAAGGAAGTTGTGGACAGTGTGCTTGTGTAGGCACCAAGCCAGAATGCAACACAACACCTGGAGAAGATAACCTTAGGGAGTGAGGTGAGTGTGGATTAGAGGAATCTTAGTGTAGATAACAGTCGACCTGCACAAGCTTGCATTGCAGGATCTCCATCTTCTTGGTGAGCTAGCAAATAAGTTCATTTACTGTTCCTGAAGCTCTTCGGGGGTTCGAAATTTAAATAGACTAGAAAAGTTTTGGATCAGCCACTGGGATATTTTCCAGGTAGGGAGGGATCAATGAATGAGTAAGTGGTAGTTCAGGTCTCACCCCAAACACTCTCATTGCCCAGATTGCTCGCCTGCTCTTTCCTCAAACTTGAATATGAGTGACATTTTAAAATTTCCAGGCCCGGCCGGGCGTGGCTCAGCGGTTGAGCATCGACCTAGGATCCAGGCAATTGGGGTTCGATTCCCGGTCAGGGCACATGCCCATGTTGCAGGCTTGATCCCCAGATGGGGGCATGCAGGAGGCAGCCGATCAATGACTCTCTCATCATTGATGTTTCTATCTCTCGTTCTCCCTCTTCTTTCCTCTCTGTGAAATCAAAAAAGATATATTTAAAAAAAAATTTTCCAAAGTTCAGATCTACTCTGTGGAGTAATGTTTATTGGCAGTGAAAGTAGTTTTGGTTGTTCCACAAACTCTAAAGACAATTCTAGATAGGAAGATAAACCAGTTTTAGAAACAGAAGTAGCATCATCCAGACGGGTGTACAACCTTCTAAAATGACTCGAAAAGACGTTAACAACAATCAAACAATATATAAATACAGTCTTTCTATAGCTGGGCTGGATGGTGTCCATTCTAAAACTTTAGGCTTGTTTGGACCTGTTTAGAGTCCTGGCTGCTTGACTAAAGTGGGGCTGGACCAGGTCATAATTGTAGAATGTCTACCATCCAGATGTTCTCTTAACACTGCATCTTAAGTGCTCACAGTCCCACCTTGAACATTTTATACAGGTGTCCTGGTTAGCCATCTCAAGGACAATGCATTTATGGCAAATACATCATTTTGGTGTCTGATTTTGTAGAGCACCTCTTAGGGCATGGTAGACACTTCACTGTGTAGGAAAAAGATTTTAGTTCGTGTGAATGCGCATCATTTGAGCATTCTAGAACTATAGTCTCTTATCCAGGTTAAATCTAGTTAAGTTGAACTGCTTGATAGGTTTTTAAAAAATTAATAGACTTTTTAGAAATAGGTATTTCTGATATACTCCTCCCCCACTCCCAGTTTCCTTTATTATTACCATATTGAATCAGTGAGATACATTTGTTACAATTAATGGGCTCATTTAATACATTATAATGAACTAAAGTCCATAGTTGACATTATTGTTCTTTGTGTTGTAAATTCTCTGGGTTTAACAAGTATATGATGACATGTATCTTCCATTATAGTATCATACACAGCAGTTTTACTTCCCTAAAAATCCTCTGTGTTCTACTGACTTATTCATCTCTCTCCCCTACCTTGAACCCCTCATGGCCACTGACCTTTGAACTTTCTGCATAGGCTTGCCTTTTCCAGAATGTTACATAGTTGGGATTCTACAGCACATAGCCTTTGCAGATTGGTTTCTAACACTTAGCAATATGCATTTAAGGTTTCCCCGTGTGTTGGCAGGATAGCTCATTTCTTTTAATACTGCTTTCTTTTAATCCATTGTGTGGATGTGCCACAGTTTGTTTATCCGTGCACTTATTGGAGGGCATCTTATTTTTAGGTCTCATTTTGTAATTCATTCAACTTAAAGCTTTTGGTATAAAACATTAAAAAATGATATTGATTTCTAAGATCTACATTTCAACAGAAAAACAGTAAAAATGTTTATGATAAATTAAGAAAAATTCCTTGGTTCATCCATTTTTTGCTTTTTCTTCTCCAGGAGTGAAAATGGGTTTGTTTGCCTTTGGTAGGGACATACTTTTCATTACAACCCCTGTCACCACCAGCACTGGCTTCATTCCCACATGGGTATTTGTCAGGAGAATCATCACGACTGAGGGGTTGAGATTTAATGCTCTACTTTGTATATAATATTGTTTGAAGCTTTTGTAAAACTATTATTAGGTGTACATTAATGGTGGTGATCATTGCAGGAACATGAAGCATTCAAAGTCTGAAACTAAGCTCAAGCCAAGATCCACAAAAAGGAAGAAAAGGTCAAAGAGCCTGGAACAGCTTTCCAGCAGTGTTGAGCTCAGGTACTAAACTAGACATATATTCTCATCACGGTGAGTTCTACGGTAGAAAATTGTTTTGTTAGATGGAAGGAAAATGCAAACAGAAGCAGACTTCCTGGCAGTTTAGCATCTTAGCTTAAATGGCTCCACAGATTTGATTTTCCAGGACAATAAAAATTTTCCTGTGTGGAAAAGACTCAAGCATTAGTTTCTTAAGCTTTCTTCAAAGCTTTGTGAGAGAATATATTACACCTGCAAAACTATTTTTGAGAGGAAATGTTCATGATGTGAATAATTGGGTTTACATTATTTCCTTTCAAAAAGAAACTCCTCACCCAGCCAGTGTGGCTTGGTGGTGAAGTCTCCACCCATGAACCTGGAGACTGTGGTTCGATTGTCGGTCAGGGCACATGCCCGGGTTGCGGGCTCCATCCCCAGCGAGGGGCGTGCAGGAGGCAGCCGATCAGCGACTCTCTCATCATTGGTGTTTCTATCTCTCTGTCCCTCTCCCTTCCTCTCTCCGAAATCAATAAGAACTTATTTAAAAAAGAAAATCCTCATTTTAATGGTTCCCCAAAGCCCTCTGCAGACCTTTGTGAATCTCAACTACTTTCATTTAATACCCTATAAACTTTATATAGCCACCTTTGACAAAGGCTCCCTTGTATACTTAAAATCTTGATCAGAGTGTCTGAACTTTACAACTGTTATGTAGTCTCCACAAGACAACTCATGTTTAGAAGGACTATGCAGAAAGTGAAGATTGTATCTTAACATAGTAGATGCTCAATAGGTATTTTTTTCTTTAATTGTTCTGTTTCCACCATTCTACCAAAAATTATGTCAAAAGTTACCAGTGAACTCCAAATGACCCAGTCTAGTGGCCTTTTCCTAGCCTCATTCTCTTTTACTCTATTTGATAATTTCTTTTAATTTCATTTTTTTCTGTCCTCCAGCTTCTCTTTTCCCATCTCTGAGAATTCAGTTACTCTCCCTTTCACCCTCCCTGTGGGGCATTTCCCAAGGTTCTGTCCTCAGCTCACAACAAATGACATACATTCATGAGGAGGTAGTCAGCTATAGGAAGGGAACTAATTTTGCATAAGAACTGCATTAAAACCTTACTCATGTTTCGCACTAAGTGCATGATAGAGTAATTCTTCTTTGTAAATGTTTATCATGAACTATGTGTGTAATTATTTTGGAGTAGTATTTCACAAAGCTTTTATGAGGGTATCAACTGTCCTAGCATTAGAGTGTTAGCAGAAGTAGTCATTGTGTAGCATTTAAAGAGCTTATCAGCCTGGCCAGGCATGGCTCAGTGGTTGAGCATTGATCTAGGATCCAGGAGATTGAGGTTTGGTGCCAGGGTTGCCGGCTCGATCCCCAGATGGGGGCGTGCAGGAGGCAGCTGGTCAATGGCTCTCTCATCATTGATGTTTCTATCTCTCTCTCTCCCTCTCCCTTCCTCTCTCTGAAATCAATAAAGATATATATTTAAAAAGAAATAAAGTCCTTATCAAATACCTGTACAAGTCTTTTTCATGTACTGTGAAGTTTTAGGATGTTGATAAATGAGCAGTGTGTAATCTATGGAAAACACAAACATCTACTGTTATGAATTATTTGCTGCATATTTATTTTATTACAAGAATTTAAATGTTAGATTTACTTATGTTACAGGAGCATGACCCCTCCGATTCCTTTTAAATTTCACGACACGTTCCACTGCATCCATAGGCATATGGAGGGCCATCGCCACCACCACATCTACCAGCGCCACCAGCGCCCAGAGGAGTTGCTCCTCCTGCTCGAACTCCTTTACCTGGAATAAGTGGTAAAGCATTCCACTACCATTACTTTTGTTCAAGTACCTCTTCCTGTGGGATCACCCACTGTCTGTCTATGGAATGAAGCAGAAATAAATGTATAAGCCTGAACTTCATGTCTTGATTCTTGAACTGCATTTACTCGATTCTCCTTTAACAGAATCAACTTTCCAAAAGGAAAACTTTGAGTAGAAGATTTGGCATTTCCTGGCTGTTGGTCATGCAATTGTGAAAAATGCATAGCTGTGTACATAGTGTTAGAGAATATGAGTGCTGACTACTTTTAGGCTATAGGGTTCCCTTTATATATAACTGAAAAGCAAACAAAACTAGTATTTATGCATGCATGCGCTTGTGGTAAAACAGTTTTACAGAAAGCAAGTATTCCTACCTGCCTAATGGGCAGTTTTTAAAAATTTTAAGTACGTAGTTAAGTTGACATTTTGGAAGGGACAATTCTATGACTTTTAACACATGTATATATTCCTGTCACCAGCACTGTAATCAATGTGCAGAACTTTTATGTCACCCCAAAGAATCCCTGTGGGAAGCCGTTGTGGCCCCAGGCACGGAGGAGCTGCCTGGGTGAGCTGCAGATGTGCTCTCCTGCTCCCAGGGAGATGTGGGTGAGCTGCTGTGGCCCCAGGCACAGAGGAGCTGCCTGGGTGAGCTGCAGAAGTGCTCTGCTGCTCCCTGACCCAGACCTTGAGGCACCAAGGCGATACCAATTTAGTTTGCGGCCTTAAATTCTAGAAAGGCTTATTAGGAAGCTGGCCCTGGCCTGAAGGGTTAAGGGACAGTCAAGCTACATACCGAGCCAAGGACTCAATCCTTCCCCAAAAGTTCCCATTAGAAGCGGAGACAAAGATAGTTACCAAGGTCTGAGCTCCTGCAGGAGGCAGGATGTTTACACTGAAGGTGAGTTTGTGCAGCCTGGAGAAAACTACTTTGTATTGGGCAAGGGGAAGGAATGCGGGGCGGGGCGCTATTCCGCAAAAACAACAGCGCCGGTATAAATTGAGCTTGGAAAATAAACTCGGGGCTGCAGCCATCACGAGCTGCAGTCCTCCCAATCCCATCTTTTTTGTGTCTGTCTTTTCTCCATCCTCACCCCTACTCTCAGGACCATTCGACTCTGCCGGCGGGCTCCGGCAAATCCCTGAGTTCTTCAAGTTGTTCCTGTGTCGTCACTCCCCCTTACCCCACCCCTGAGCCCTGGGGGTGACTACTGACCCTTTATTTCCTTCGTGAGCTCCCCATCTTCCTTCCTTTTTCAGTCCACTATCCCCATCATTGAAACTCCATTGGGAATGTGAAATTGATGCTCCCAGCAATATAACTTTTTAGTAAAAGATGTATCTTGGACTTAAGGAGGCCCTGTCCATTGTTTTTGTTCATCTAGGTTAACACACCTTTGAAATAACCACCCTCAAGAAAGTACATAACAAGACTCAATGAATTCAAGAAGATTGAAATTCTATCAAGCATATTTTCTGACCACAATGGCATGAAACTAGACAAACAGAGGAAAAAACCACAAATGTGTGGAGACTGAAAAACAGCCCAGGGCTTCCTTGCAGAGCCATCAGGTGCTGGTTCCTGGGCAGGTAGCTGAGGCTGAGCTGCAGGGTTATGATGGGAGGATGTTAGGTTTCTTTGACAGGTATTTCTCTCAAGTGCAGGCTGGTTTAGGTTTAGTTTTGTGTTGTGGTCTGGGCCACTGGGGCAGCCTCCATTTTGTGGGTACTTATTCACAAATTAACTTTATCAATAGGTACAGCAGGGAGTGTTTGTTGTAGCACAAATTCCCCCTTGGCTGATTAAGAGGAGATCAAGGACTATGTGATTGTCCGTAACAATCCTAACTAATGGGTTTATGCTAGTTTGTCTTTCAGAGGTGAAGTTGTATAACTTAGGAATTTTGCTAGGGTCTGAGGCAAGTTTTGGGCCACGTTTGCCAGTGACGTTATCCCTAACAGGGGAATTGTAACTTACGTAGAGTTTATGAAAACAGTCAGTTATGCCTCTGGGAGTTTCATTTTTTTTTGTTTTAAATAAAGTCCCGTGGACTGCAGTTTGGAGGTTTGTGGGTATTTTTTCCCAGAGAAACAATCCACTGAAGGGACAGTACTTTTAAATATCTAAAAGTGTCTCACAATGCACACCTAAAACTAGTATAATGTATATCAACTGTAAGTGGAAAATAAATTAGTTTTAAAAAGAACAAATACAGAACAATTCCTCTAACAAAAGGGGGGCTCTCAAGTATGCTCAAAATTAAGCCAAACAGGATCATGTGTTTTCTGAAGAGAACGAATTGACTATCGTGGTCGGGAAAGCCTCAATATTGTTGTCTACTTTTGATTGGCTAGGTCTTGCCAATAGTACTACAACAGCCTTAAGAGAAGCATTTTGAGAATCTGAGGGCAAGTTCCATTTTTACAGGGCTGAAGGTCAGGATTAGTGATAGGAGGGAAGCTTAAGTACCAGAAGGGGCCTATAGGAGGGATTCTGCCTCCTGAGATGTTGAAAGGAACTGATACTAAGTTACTGTCAGCAGGGTGTGCGGGAGGACGTCAGATCCAGCAATCAGTTACACTCAGAGCAGTGGCTGTGGCCTGGGCAAGACATAGAGGAGAATTTTGTTTTCCCTTAAGTGGCAGAAGAGGACCATAGAGGTTAAAAAATAATAGGATGAAGGACAAGGAGATCACAGTAGTGTTATTGAAGGTATAAAAGTGTAATTCTAGGTAATGTTAGTAGAAGGGCAAAGGGACAGAAAAGGAGTGTTGAAAAATTTAAAAAAATTAATCTCATTCTGTTATCTTGGTTGGAACCTATCCACTTCTGAAGTCAGCAGCTTGTTGTGTTGTCCTGGGCAGAAGCTGTCCCCTTCTGCTGTCAGCCACTTCTGGAGGATTCCTAAGAAGCTTCAGTTTAAGGTCTTCTGACGAAATGCATGCTCAGTAATGTGGGAGGAAGTGATGGCATCTTTTCAGTAAAAAGTTTTATACACTTTAAAAATCTAAGTATCAATATCTTGGAATTTTACTGATATGTCAGTTGTTAAAGGTACCAAGTGACAAGATATTTTTTATCAAGTCCCAAAGGAAGTTTTATTTCTGTTGCCAGTTTCAAAAGACCGAATGTCAAGGTGGCAGACCACGGACAGGATCTTTAGGTGTGGATTTTGAAAATGTACTTTGTTTACGATGGTCATGTAACTGGAGATATTTTATAAATCTCCTGAAATATTCAGTCACATTAGCCTGTGATAGAGTAGCATCTGGGATGGCAAGTGAAATTTCCAAATGCATGAGGCAACCTTCTATTAACACATAAAGAGACAACTTAATGGTCCTTGAGAGGCTTGACCTTATTGTCATCAGGGCTAATGTCAGGACTTTGGGCCTAGGAAGTTGGAAGGTTTCTGAGAACTTTGATGATCATACTTTTAGAATTCTATTAATTTTCTTAATTTTTGTCTGAATCTGAATGTGGTAATGTGATGTAATTAAATGTTTGAACAATTTATTCCTATTGTCCTCTCTCTTATAGGATTGAAGAGCAAATCTTTGTATTCCCTAATGGCCATTCCAGGAAACCCAAAGATGGTTTAGGCATAAAAGACATCTTAATAGTTTTATTATTCTGAACTTGGAACCTGGATTTGGGATAAGCAATATGGAGAATAGTTATTAGAGGAGACAAGGTATAAGTCCTGAGTATCTAAAGATGAGATATATTTACAATCAACATTGCACAACCATACTAGATTATACCCAGGCTAAAGCTGCGGGCGGGAGGTTGGGGGGGGGGGAGCAGCAGCCATACCTCACATTAGCCAGGAGAGGGGGATATTTGTTCATTTCTGAGACTTGGACAACATTCATGTTCTGTCTGTGTTCATACAAGATAAAGCAGTGGTCTTGTTTTTGTCTCACTTTGTCACTATCACGGAGGAGCCCTGTTGGATGTTGTGTTCTGTGGATTTGTGTATGACTGCAGGAAGAACTAGGACTAGCTGTGAGGGCCAGGCCCGGTCCCTTGTCAGGGGCTGTTTTCCTCTTTTTCACCAGTAATAGTGGTCTGTGAGAGGGCAGTTTGGTGATGCTGTTTAAATGTCTTACATATATTGTAAGTCTAAGCTGTCACGCTTTACAAGGAGCCCCTTCCATGGAATCTAACGAGTGTAGCACAGTTTCGAAATAGGATTTTGAAACCAGAGAGCAAGTATAGATCAAATCTGGACTTCAAGAAGATGCCTGCAGGATTTAAAAAAATCTACCTGGACCCTTTATCACCAGTTAACTCGAAAGAAACCCATCACCAGCTAAAGCATCGCTTCACATTAGGGGTTTTACTGACTGTCCCCCGCCCTGGCCAACCAAACACATTCTGTTTACCAGTGTTCCATGTCCCCTTTCTGACTGTGCCCCGGCCTGGTACAAACTTCCATTATCACGCATCATTTTATGATTAAGTGTTTGTGTCCCAGATGCATATCCTCAGAGCTCAAGGAAAAGGATGTGTCCTTCATCTTTTCGGGCCTCGACAGAAGCCTGGGACAAAGCAGGTACTCGATATGGGTTCATTGGTTCCTTAGTTATTCATGAAAACCACTTTAACAAAAGACTCAGCCCAAAATGTAAGGTGGAAACTCTCCATCCACAGGAAGTATGTTGGATAAACAGCGACAAAAGAGGAAGATTCAAGTCCCAAGTTCTTTACTGAGGGACATTTCACAAAGTGAACAAAATCTGATACATTCCTCATCATGAGTCACTGCAAGTCCCTATACCTGGTGTTTAATGGTTTTATATAAAAATGTCTCACAAATACTATTTGTTTCCCAGTAAGTGGTTGTCATCTCCCTTTTGTTGGTCCTTTAAGTGTACCTTCCCATGCAGTGTTCCAAGGAAGGTGTACGTACAGGTATGTAAAGGATAGAGGCCCACTTTCCATTAAATACACAATTATTATTTTTGTCTTTTTTAAAAAAAAATATTTTACTGTGGTGAGCACATTTAACATGTGATCTAACCTCTTAACAAAATTTTAGATTTGAAGGGAAGAAAAAAACTTTTCTTATTTACAGATGACCTGACTATAGATAATCCCAAAGAATTTACCAAAAAACCCTCCAAATAAAATGAAACACTTAGGTATAAACTTTAAAAAAAATGTACAGACTCTGTATACTGGAAAGTTTAAAATCCTGATTAAAGAAATAAAACAAGACCTATATAAATGGAGACGCATACCATGCTCATGTATTGGAAGAGTTAGCATATTACAGATATCAACTCTCCCCAAATTAATCTATAGATTTCACACAATTCCTATCAAAATTCCTTTTTTGTAGACATAGAATAGATTAAGGACCTAGGACAGCTAAAATAATTTTGAAAAAGAAAAATGAAGTGGGAGGAAGCACTGAACCCAATGTGAAGGCTTATTAATGAAAACGACTTTAACAGAAGACTCAACAGAAAAGTAATGTGGAAACCTCTCCATCCACAGGAAGTGTGTAATGAAGACAGTGTGCTCTCGGCAGAGGGATAGACTCGTAGATCAAGGGAACATAATAAAGAACCGAGAAATAGACCCAGGGGTTAAGGATGAAGGGTGGTATAAACAGAGCCACTAGGGAGCATAAATTGTGGTGGTTGTTCCATGAATCTATACATGGTACAATTGCACAGAAGTATAAACACACACAAATGAGTATAGAGTGCATGTAAAACTGGTGAAATATGAAAAGCACTGTGACTTGTACCAATGTCAATTTCTTGGGTTTCATTTAAAGTAAAAGTGTATTTTTTCACATAGGTACAGTTTTAAAATTTTATTTTTCAACTACAGTTTACATTCAATATTATTTCATGTTAGTTTCAAGTGTACAGTATGACAGTCAGACAATCATATACTTTATAATGTGTTCCCCACAATATTTGTAGTACCCACCTGGCACCATACATAGTTATTACAATATTATTGACTATTTTCTATGCTGTACTTTACATTCCCATGACTGTTTTGTAAGTACCAATCTGTACTTCTTAATTCCTTCAGTTTTTTCACACAGCCCCCCAGCACACCTCCCCTCTGGCAAGCATTAGTCTGTTCTCTGTTTCTATGAGTCTGTTTCTGTTTGTTCATTTATATTGTTCTTTAGATTTCACACATAAGTGAAATCATATGGTATTTGTCTTTCCCCTGACTGACTTATTTAACTTAACATAATATCCTCTAGGTCCACCCATATTGTCACAAATGGTAAGATTTCATTCTTTTTTATGGCCAAGTCATATTCCATTGATTATGTACCACAGCTTCTTTACCCACTCATCTATTGATGGGCACTTGGGTTGCTTCCATAGCTTGGCTATTATAAGTAACGCTGCAATTAACACAGGGGTGCGTATCATCTTTCAAATTAGTGTTTTGGGTTTTTGTATATCAACCCTGAAGTGGAATCAGTGGGTCATATGGCAGTTCCATTTTTATATTTTGAGGATACCCCATACTGTTCCACAGTGGCTGCACCAATATGCATTCCCATCAGCAGTACACTTTTCTCCACATCCATGCCAAACTTGTTTGTAATTCCCTGGGTTTGAAAAATCATGTTTCTCACTGTTTACTTTTTTCTACCTCTTGTATTTTTAAAAAATTTATCTTTATTGTTGAAAGTATTACAGGTGCCCCATTTCCCCCCACAATTGGCCCACTCCACTTCGCTCCCATCTCCTCCCCAGGTCTTCACCCCATTATTGACTATGTCTATGGGTCATGCATATAAGCATATAACTTGTTTGGTTAATCTCCCCCACCCCCAACCGCCTTCCCTCTTTCCTCTGAAATACAATTGTCTGTTGCATGCATCAATGTCTCTGGATCTATTTAGTTCGTCAGATTCTTTTGTTCATTGGCTTCTTCTTAAAGAAGAAGGTGGTGATGAACTCCCTTAGCTTTTTCTTATCTGTGAAGCTCTTTATCTGACCTTCAGTTCTAAATGATAGTTTTGATGGGTAGAGCAATCTTGGTTGTAGTTCCATGTTTTTCATCACTTTGAATATTTCTTGCCACTCTCTTCTGACCTACAAAATTTCTGTTGAGAAATCAGCTGACAGTCATATGGATGCTCCCTTGTAGGTAACTAAATGCTTTTCTCTTGCTGCTTTTAAGATTGTCTCTTTGTCTTTAACCTTTGGCATTTTAATTATGATGTGTCTTGCTGTGGGCCTTTTTGGGTTCCTCTGGTTTGGGACCCTCCGTGCTTCCTGGACTTGTAGGCCTATTTCTTTCCCCAGGTAGGGAAAGTTTTCTGTAATTATTTTTTCAAATAGTTTTTCAATTTCTTACTCTCTTTCTTCTCCTTCTGGCACCCGAATAATATGACTGTTGAGCTGCTTGAAGTCCCAGAGGCTCCTTATACTATCTTCATATTTCTGGATTCTTTTTTCTTTTTGCCCTTCTGGTTGGGTGTTTTTTGTTTCCTCATGTTCCAAATTGCTGATTTGATTCTCAGCGTCCTCTACTCTACTGTTAATTCCCTGTAAATTATTCTTCATTTCAGTTCATGTAGCCTTCATTTCAAATTGATACTTTATTATGAATTGGATTTTCTCAGTTGTTTTCATAATACTCTTAATAATATGCTCAAGCATCCTTATAAACAATATTCTGAACTCTGTATCTGTTAGCTTGCTTGCATCTATTTCATTTAGCTCCTTTTCTAGAGATTTCTTCTGTTCTTTCCTTTGTGACATGTTTTTTTGCCTCCGCATTTTGGCTGCTTCCAGGTGTTTGTTTCTATGTATTAGGTAGAGCTGCTATGTCTCCTGAAATTGGTAGAGTGGCTTTGTGTAGTAGGTGTCCTGTAGGGTCCAGTGGCTCAGCCTCCCCAGTCAGCTGAGCTGGGCCTTCTAGGTGCTCTCCTGTGTGGGCTGTGTGCACTGTCCTGTTGTAGTTGATCCTTGGTTGCTGTTGGTCTCCCTGGGAGGAATTGACCCCCAGGCCAATCAGCTGTGAGGACCAGCTGCAACTACAGCCAAAGAGCTGCTGTGCTGGAGACACCCCTATGGAGCAGGATTTACTTCAGTGGAGCTTTGGTGTTTGCCAAGTGTGCCCCCTGAGTGTGTCACTGGTGGATGTGGTAGGGTTGCAATCCAGCGTGGTCAAGTCTGACCACCAGGTGCACTGTCTCTGGGCCTCCTGGGAGATGCAAAGTCAGCGTGTGCCAGTGCCTTGCCCAGGGCCACCCAGCATGAACTACTCAGCAAACTCTTGTTGGCTGCTACTTGGGCTGGGCTTGGAGGTGTCCAGGAGAGGGCAAGCTATGAGCCAATGCAGGCTGTGCTAGTGCCAGGCCTGGGGCCACTTATCAAGCCGTATGTGGCAGGCTGCTGCTTGCTTGAGAAGTTTTAGGAAAGTTCTAAGCATGAGGCTGGAGAGGCCACTTGCACAGAAAAGCCCTGGAAATGGCCTGGATGAGCTGCAGGTGGGGAGGGGTGAGGCCTCCAGGAATCACTGGGGGGGGGGGTCAAAGGTGTGAGTCAGGTGCTGGTGATTCAAATATGGCGCCTGCCTGCCGGCTGTGTGTGGGGAGGACATGTCAAAGGAGCAACGGTCTCTGCCAGCCCTTCTGCCTGGGAGGACCTGCCCCCCACCTCTGGCCCTGACTTCAGGCAGGTTAGTTCCCCCTCAGTGTCCCAGGTCCTTTCAGGCTGCTGCCCAGCGCTGGGCTCAGAGGGAGCGCGTCTGAGTCTGTGCGCCACCCGGGGGCCCTTTAAGAGGAGCTGCTGGGGCTCGCGCAGCCTCCGCAACCCTCAGCGACAGTCCCCGCTGGTTTCATAGCCCAAAGTTGTAGGGATTTCCCTTCCTGGCCCTGGAGCCCTGGGCTGGGGGTCTGCTGTGGGGTTGGGATCCCTCCCTCCTCCGGGAAACCCCCACCGCCGAGATTCCCTTCCGGGTTTTAACTGTGGCACCGGGTGTGGGCCCGCGGCCGCGTCTCTGGGATTCAGCCCCGATCCGCCCTTGCCTGTGCTCCTACTGGTCTCGGTGCTTTTTCAGTTCCCTGGTTGTAGGGCTTCTGTTCAGCCAGATTTCTGGAGGTTCTGAGTGATGGTGGTTCTGTATTTTAGTTGTAATTTTGATGTGGTTGTGGGAGGCCATGGATACAGCTGTTACCTATGCTGCCGTCTTGTTTCTACCTCCTGTATTTTTAAATTGAGGTATAATTGACATATAACCTTATATTACTTTCAGATGTACAATATGATTCATCTGTCACCCTAGTTACAAAATTTTTTCTTGTGATAAGAACATTTGAGATTTACTCTCTCAGCAACTTTCAAATATGCTATACAGTATTATTTGGAAAAGGCAAAACTATGGAGACAGTAAAAACATCAGTGGTTTCCAGGTATTAAGGGATAGGCAAGGATTAATAAACTGAGCACAGAGGATTTTCAGGACTGTGAAACTATTCTCTCTGATGGATACATTTGTCAAAACTCATAGAATACACAAGTGTGAAGCCTAATATAAATTATAGATTTGGGGTAATAATGATGTATCAATATAGGATCATCAATTGTAACAAATATACCACTCTGGAGCTGGATGTTGATAGTGACAGAGGCTATGCATGGGTGAGGCCAGAGGTACCGGGCAATCTCCATTCCTCAATTTTGCTGCAAACTTAAAACTGCTCTAAAAATAAAGTTTTTTTTTTTTTTAAAGGCAGTTCTTTATAGGCTTAAATTCATAACCCTTATTCTTTTGACAACCAGTGTTCCAATTTTATGTTTATTGGTTAATGACAGTATTTTGCATTGGACATTCATCTTCTTTGCCCATTTTTATAATGGAACTTTCTCTCATAGATATGCTAGACCTCTTAATATTAGTAATTTTAGTCTATTATTTAGAGAAAGGGAGAACTGGTGTGTTCAGTGCCACTGCTTTATACGAACACTTAACTATCCTTTATACAAATACTTAAGGTACAATTCTATACACTGTAGACCTTGTACAGTGAAGCACCCAAGAAATCAGCTCTTTTTTTGAAGAAAGGGCAAGATGGAATATACCTTTTATATCTTGCTTCAAAGGCATTAGGCTGAAAGCAACAACAAACAAGACAAACAAACAAAAACTTATAGACACAGACAACAGTATGGTGGTGATCAGAGGGAAAGGCGATTGGGGGAGAGGTAAGTAAAAGGTAAACAGGGTCAAATATATGGTGATGGAAGATTTGAATTTGGGTGGTAAACACACAATACAATATACAGATGATATATTATAGAATTGTATGCTTGAAATGTATATAATTTTATCAACCAATGTCACATCAATAAATTTATTTAAAAAACTTTAAAAAGGCATTAGGGCCAAAGTTAGTTATAGAGAAGAACCTTTAAACTTGGAAGGAGACAAATGTGGATAAGCATAGGCACTACAAGGTAGAAGACAGGTCATAAGATGTGATTGTCCTTACCTTGTTAGTTACCCTGGTATGTGTATGTTTGCAGAAGGCTTATCTTTTATTTATTCATGAACCATTTAAAATATATATATCTTTATTGATTTCAGAGAGAGGAAAGGAGAGGGAGAGAGAGATAGAAACATCAATGATGAGAGTCATTGATTGGCTGCAGCCCACAACCTGGGCATGTGCCCTGACCGGGAATTGAACCCTGATCTCCTGGATCCTAGGTCAACGCTCAACCGCTAAGCCATGCCATGGCCAGGCCATGAACCATTTTTATATTAAGAAAATTAATCCACTATATGGGTACTATAGACCAAATACTTCCATCTTGCCCCAAATTCCTATGTTGAAATCTAATCTCCCATGTGATGGTATTTGGAGGTGGGGCCTTTAAGAGGTGATTAGGTCATGAGTTGGGGACAGAGCCCTCATGAGTGGGGTTAGTGACCTTATTCAAGAGATCCCAGAGAGCTCCCTTGCCCCTTCTGCCATACTGGGTTACAGCTAGAAGACAGCCATCTATGAACCAGGAAGTAGTCCCTCACCAGACAAGGAACCTGCTAGCACTTTGACCTTAGATTTCCCAGACTATACAACTGTGAGAAATAAATTTTTCTTGTTTATAAGCTACCTTGTATATGATATTTTGTTATAGCAGCCCAAATGGACAAAGACAATGGGACTAAACTTTTTGTCTTGGTCATCTATATTCTGACTTTATTTATTGTATTTATTTATATCCATTTTTGCAAAAGCGGAACTGTCAAATTTATTGTTCTCTTATTTTATGGTTTTGGGGTTTGTATCATACTTAGAAAGGTCTTTCTTACTCTTAGACTGTAAATGTAAAATATTTTATAACATCACCATGCAGCTCCTCAGAGGACTGCATTGCACATTACTCACTCACACAAAGCCTCAAAATGTTACCATAAACCACTGGTTGTCAACTAGGGCTGCTTTTGCCCCCCATGGGACATTTGGCCCTGTCTGGAGACTTACTTGGTTTACGCTGTGGGGGTGTGTTACTGACATCCTGCAATGCACAGAACAGCCCCTTCCCCCTCCAATAAAAAGTTACCCAGCTCAAAATGTCAAAAGTGATGAGGCTGAAAAAATCTGCTATAAACCACCTCTTCCCTGGTTGTTCAGATCCCCATTGTTTTGGTCTTCTGAATATCATAGAACATTGAAAAGACTGAGTGAGATGGGAAAGAAAGAAAAAGGGAGGAACTGGATAAGGAAATTTTGTAAGCTCATTGGTATGATCCCTCATTGGTATGATCCCTAATTCAGTTCCTGTAATTCACCTTCAAAAATTTAAATTTAACAAATATTATATTATATAGTACACGAGAAAAAGAGTCAAAATATTGGAGTAAAAACCTGGCAAAGATTATTGGCATATTGCTAAGGGGCAGAAGCATGAAGAGACTAATGATTATGTAAATGCCTTTATTTGAACTAATACATTGCTATCAGATTACATCATTTTTCAGAGTTAGAGTAACATTATGATCTGGAAAACTATAGCAAACAGCTTGACAAAGCAAGAGTACATAAGTCCTACATATATATTTTTATTTTTTAGTGACCACATCTCCTTGTCTTAGGTGTAAAATTAGAAAATCTATTGTACACTTAGCATACTTGGCCTACTGTATCCTATCTAAGTTCTGAGCACATTCTCTCCTCAAAAGTGTCATATTCAACAGCATTTTTAATTTAAAGAGAGAATTTGATGATACAGGTTTTAAAACAAATAAGCGGATATTGAACCAAGTGTTCTAAGACAAAATATGTCAACTGTTTACAGCTTGGGTGTGAGGGGAAAGATGCAAATTTAAGGTACATTTTCCTCTACCTACAATGTATGTTTTTTACTTACTTGAAGACCCCTTTAAAAAAGTAGCAAAATCAGCAGTCTTATTTAAGGTAATCAAAATATTCTTAAATGTACAAAAAAAGGATCATGTAGAAAGAATACTGTAAAAAGATACTGATTTTAAGAATAAAAGAATATGAAAAGCTTCTATTACATTCTGCACAGCCAGTTACTTCCGCCAATTTTCAGTACTATAAAGATAAGCAAAGGATACAACCAAATACCCTCTGACCACAGTTCTCGATTAAAAACTAGCATACTGGATGGAAAACAAAATTATTGCCTAATAATAGTCATATCCAATCATCTAAACAACTCTCAAGAGGTGGACATTCATTCTAAGAGGGAAAAAGATACACAGAGAGAAATAACACATAGCAAAGGGAAATGTCAAGGGCAGCAATCTAGGAGAGTAAATGATTTGGCTATGAGCACATTTCAGGTGTCCTGATCAATCCAACTATGACTATGGGAAAGAGGAGTTGTTTTTATGAAAACTCTTCCCCTGAGGGCTCTCATGAGGAGCTAGTCTTGTTAATCAATCAAAACTAAAAGTCCTTTAAATGACCAACAGTTCCTTAAGCCGTGAGCATTTCACCTGGAAATAGCTGACCTGCTAATCATGCACCTGGGAGCAAGGCTGTTTTTATTCAAATTAATAATTTTACACTCTCTTCATTCCCCTACCCATCAAGCATGCAAACACGGTCATGACCATCTTGGGCTTTACTTCCACAAGGTCTTCAGGGAGAGCGTACACCCTGGCTCCAATTCTTCTAGCCATTGACACTGCATACCTATTTTTTGAGGAAACAAAAATTAAGATGAAAGCCTTGTCACTCAAGCACACAATATGAGACATCCATTTTCTCTTATATAATCATTTGGCTGGGATGTAAAGCTTCCATATTGAAAGTTCAAATTGGAACCATTTCACTTTTTGTTGTTTTTATTTTGTTTTTGAGGTTACTCTTAAGTAACACCAGGTTTTTAAGCTCTGCTATTTGGACTGATAATATTTATTCACCCCTTTTCTCCCATATAAAATGAGAATTAATTTTGGATCACTGACTTGATATGAAAATGAAAAAAAAAAACACATATAAAATCACCCAGATTGGCTGTACAATGTTTTTTTTTTAAGGTCATGTGGGTTTAAAAAACTTTTTTATTCATTGAGTTTTAGAGAGAGAGGAATACATGGACTTGTTGTTCCACTTATTCATGCGTTCATTGGTTGCTTCTTGTATGTGCCCTGACTGGGGATAGAACTGGCAACCTTGGCATATCGAGACGACACTCTAACCAACTGAGCTACCCAACCTGGGCTACAATCAATGTTGATGTTCTCATTGAGCATGTAATAAGATACATGGCACTTTCATGTGATCTTAGAGAAAATTATGCCAGATGCAAAATCCAAGTTGTTTTGGTAGATGAAGTGAATACTTCCAAATATTCAAGGGAAGAGAGAGTCTACATGGCAGATGGCCAGAGTGCCCAGAGCAAGGAACAGAATGGGTAGACAAAGGAAGGAAAGAATTGACATGTCCAGCTAGGGAAATTTGCAGGAGCACACCTCAACTAACACATTAGCCATTTCTAGGTGTTTTATAACAGGAATCTTTTTTGCAGTAATACTTCTTAGCTATCCTATGAAGCCCTGCTCTGGGCTGATTTTCAGCATACTAGTAAAGCTTCCATGGGTTGCCTATGAAACTAGGTCACAGTCAAGGTCTTTGGTGAAGAAAGGAAGAGACAGGTGAAAAAGATCTTCTCAATATTGTTGAAATGCAAGAAACTTCCAAAGCACATTTTCACCTGAGGGTTAAGCGCCCTGCCCATTTAGGGACCACGATAATAAGCTCAACATATGTAGCCAGAGTGATCTATGCACAGTAAAAAAGACATCAGAGGATAAGGTATTTTTAAAAAGTGAGAAGAATACTCTCAGCTAAGGCATGATTATCCTTAGCTCATTTTTCCTGTTGTAAGTTTCTAGCTGAGTTGCATTAAAACATATACTACATGATTTCTGCAATCCCCTAAAGCAATAACTGATTGAGCACCTACTAGGTCAGGCACAATACTAGGCTCTTATATATTTTATTCATTTTAAAATCTCTAAGGTAATTATTATTGTTCCCATTTTACTGATGAGAACTCTCAGTCTCAAAGAGGTTTCCCCTAGGTGACACAATCTTAAGTGGTAGAACCTGAATCCTGCAATATCCCTTACTTGGCATTATTGTGCTTGTCATCTTCTGTTAGATTGCCGCTCTTAACAAGGTCATAATTTATGCAGCCTGGCTGGATAGCATCAATTAAATCCACAACTGCCAAACTGGAGCTGATCGTCTTGTCCTAGTGTAAAAGGAGAACAAATCTGAGAGTTTTAATATGTACAAATTTCAATATACTTACAAAAAGTTGCCAAAACAAAAGCCCAGAGAATTAAAAGAGAATCCTGCCATTAGCCCAATGATAATTCTCACTCACAAAGAAACCAAAGGTTGTCCTTCTAGAGTTATAGATACTTTCTAGCAAACATAATATTTAATAGTCACACATGGAAATTCTTACCTTAAAACTCTGAATGGAAGTTGATTTTCCAGCTTCACTCAATGTTCTGTTCACCCAGTTTACAATGATGTCGTCATTAGCTTTTTGACCGTCTCCAAGGTCTTCCAGGACATTGAGGGTATATCTAAAAGAAGAAGCAAAGGGTCAATTCTACTTTATGAGAAAAAATGTAACCATTACGAAGATGCTTTATCTTCCATTTCTTTTATTTCTTAGATTTGAAAAACTAACGATTTTATGGAAAGAGAGCCACCCTATATGAAAAAAAATATTTCATGTAGAAGAAGCTTGCTACTGATTTACCCTTTGCAGTGGTGGTCATGCTGGGGTTGGGCTCTAAGATTTTCAGGGCTTTAATGAGCAAGCTCAACGGTCTACAGCAGGCACATTTTGTACTAGTCTGACAGTGGAAATGTCTTAAAATAAGCTATGCTTTGACTGGTACCCAGTCATCATAAATGCTTTTCAGCATTATAGTTAAGAGATCTTTTTCAAATGGATACATGGGATGTTCAAAACTTTGGCTGATTATTTCTTTAGTCATTGAACACTAAATGAGGCTCAAGTGTATGGCTCAGGTTTCTTATGAGAAAAGGAAATATTCACAGTTCTGTTGCCTAACTCTCAAGGAGGTGTCATCTCCCACCAAACATACAACATCCATTCATTACTTAAGCTCATTTCAGGGTCTAAATACAAAAATTTCAAAGGTGTACTCATTGACATGTTTACTCAAAAATGATAAGGACTAGATCACAGACCTGTATTAGAGTGAAGCTTAAATAGTTAAAATTGTGTATCATACCTTCTCATCAGCTGCCAGACTAAAGCTAAAGTCAGGGTTTGGTTCCCATCATTCAGGTCTTGTCCTCCAATGCCAACCAGGGAGAATTTGGCAGGATGCTTCCCTAATTCAACAGCATAGTTGCAGTTTTCTAGCTGCAAACACACAAAAGTAAATGGTTAAAGATTTTCAATTGTTTAATCTGTATACATGTGTGATGCCAGATGCTTAGCACAGAAAAGTAAATAAGATGCAGTTCCTGTGGCAAGAAGCTTAGAGTTAAGAGATTTCCAAACAAAAGAAACAAACTTAGAAGAAAAACAGTCAGTAACAAAGATATGAGGCAACTTAGTTGTATACCTTTTTCATGTTGGCTCCAAGTTTTGGGTATGGGGGTTTATTAACCTTATTCCAGTCAACGGGAACTTTAATTCGCTCATACAACTGTAAGATTACCAGGGCATCTTGCAGGTCACTAATGATTTAAAAATAATTTAATTAGTGTTTGCAGACAGCTTGGCTTTTGTTTCCTTAAAAACAATAACATGACACCATTGAACAAAATATATAAAACCATCGATAATACCCAAGACATATATTCTATCAATCTATGCTGAAAATAGAGCTAAGACCATCTGATTCACTTAAAAGTACTTGTTGAGAGCTCACTGTTTGCAAGGCACTGCTCTAGAAGCTGGGCACATAGGCGAACAATCCCTGGCTCTACATTGAGTCAGAGAGAGAGACAGTAAACAAGTACATGGATAAATGGATATGATTTGGGGGTGCAAATAAGTATTATGAAGAAAAAAAGAGGTAGGGTTAGGGGTTAGAAAGTGGCAGGTGGTGGTCAACACCTGAATCAGTGTTGATCTGAATCAGTGGTGGGAATATAGTAAGGAAGTGAGGCACTAGATATGGAAAAGAACACTCCAGGCTGAGGGAACAGTGAGCACAAGGCCCCCAGGCATCACGGATGGTCTGCTTGAAGCGTTCCTTGATCTTTGTCTCAAATTAGGGTATCTGCTCCCCAGAAAGACATTAATGCATTCTATCACTTATAGTTGATGATATCATGATTCAACGTTTTCCAATATAAATAATCACTACAAATTAACATTTAGAAAATGTTTAGAGCTGTAATTATTTGTGTAGCACCCATTCATGATGTTCATTACTATTTATAATGGCAGTAAGAAGGCTTACGCATAGAGATGGTTTACATGGGGATTAACACCAAGAGAGTTCATCCAGTTACGGAAGGTTCTTTCTTCACGAGTTTCTCCTATTAAGAATATTCACACAAAAAAGAAAAAGAAAAAAAAAAAAGAATATTCACAAATTTTATATATTTATTAAACACCTTGTACATGTGCATATAATGTCAACCAATATATCAGATTATTTCCTCTATAGATCTAGAGGTTTTCTCCAATATGAATTTCCAAGCATTCTTATTAAATACATTCTCTAGATGCATGCTTGTTTTTTAAAATTTATTGATTTACTTTAAAATTAAAGAAGATAACCTTATTATAACCAGTTAAGCAATTTAGACATTTAGGAACTTTTTATAGTCTCCTACCCCCTCTAATTCATCTCCAATATCTACAAAAGTCCCTATACTTCAAAGCAACTGATGTTATCAAGTTTAGTTTGTATTTTTAAAAATTTGCTCTGGTCATAGGAACCTATACTCATAGTAATTCACATCTCCCCTCTACCCATTTTTTCCTTCCTTAAAATCATTTTATTTTATTTTTTAAATTTATCTTTATTGTTGAAAGTATTACAGATGTCTCCCCTTTCCCCCATACCCATTTTTTAACTTTAAAAAATTTTTTTGGAATTTATTGGGGTGACATTGGTTAATAAAATTATAGGGTTCAGGTATACAACTCTATAATACATCATCTGTATTTTGTATTATGTGTTCTCTAAACTACACATTAGTGCTTCTTTTACATGCCTATATTAAAGCAACAAATTACTTGAAACTTCAAAAGCATAAAATTTAAACATCTGATAGTAATGCCAATGGATATGCAACAACTACTATTTACATTTGTTAATTTTTAAATACTATACTTCATATATATATAAAACCTGGAAATGGTAAAGTGCCTTCTCCAGACTTAAATAATTACCACACATTATTACTATTTTTTGAGTAGGTAAGTGTGAAAGGAAGGGGAGTGGCTAGTTTCAGTTAGTCTGACTATGGAAGAATGAAACATAAATACTGTACATTTATAGCTCAAATTTTATGCAGATGTGCATTTTTTCTGGTGAGATGTTTAAAAATTGATCTAATTTTAAAATTAAACATTGGTTTACTAAGGGGCCTTAAACCAAGTGGCCCTAGACTACTTTACTTTAAAGGTTCCCTCATATCCTCCCTTTCTTTACTTGTATCATCCCTTTCTGTCAGCTGCCATTTTTTAAATTCAGTCCTTGAGTCTACTTCTAGCAGATGTTTGCTAAAGGAAAGTAGATAAGGAAACTTATTAAGTCAAGTTATAAATTCATCGTGGCCTATATATTTCTGCTCTGTAGTTCCACTCATTAGAATCTGAAAAATCTTTAGTTACCTTCTAATAGAGTCCAGTCAATATCCTGGTTCTCTGGCTTAGTTAGTGCTGGATACTTATTAAACAGGTTAGCCACAAAGGCCAAATTCAGTTTGGGGTTTCCACTGACAACATCAGCAGGGGTAACAAACTGTCTGCAACCTAATTTGTCTGCTTGTTGCAGCATACTCTCAGCTCTCTTCAAATCATCTGTTTCCTGTTGAAGTAAAAGAAGACATTTTTAAGAGGCCACACTAAAAATACAGAAATGTTTCCTTACAATGATAGGCTGGATATACAATTCTACTTTCTCTTAGCCAACATACGGGACTTATTATAAAATTGTTTTGAATGAAAAAAAAAAAGACGAAAAAAAAAAAAAGACTATGCTGGATTTGCAGTATCTTGAAAATACCCTAGGTGGCACCAGATCATAGATCTCAACTGGGATTACATCTCTCATGCTAAACCCCATCAAGAAAAAGCTACAATTGTTCAGATTTTTAAATTAAATCCTAAAGCAAGTGTAAGGCTAAAAGATGAAGGACTCTGAAAAACAAGGGAAAAGCATGAGCAAAGGCTCTGAGATAAATAAAATGAGCGTTTGGGGGGAGGAGGGTAACAGATTAGTGGAAAATAACACTGGGTACGAGAGATGAGATGGAGTGGCCTTAAAATGCTAAGCAGGACATTTCAGACTGAACTCTAGAGTCAATGAGGAATCCTAGAAAGATTCTGAGGAGGGAAGAGACAAAGAAAGGAGTGTTTTAAGAAGATCAATCTGGGGAAACTAAGAGTTTTATCAGAATCAGAATCAGTATCCTGGTGCCATTTACCCAGGCACTTGGCTCCCTGAGTGCACAAAACGGTGCCTCATTTGTACCAAGAGTGCCCTGAGCCAAAGAGTTTCATATTTAACAGAGACAGCAATATAAACAGACAAGTCAGTTACAAATTCATTTTTAGTAAGGGCAGTGTAAATGGTTTAGCTAGTGTAATCCACTGAATCCTATTGCATAATAGGCTAGAAATGTGGATTTTTAAGATTAGTAGAATGCATTCCATGTCTAATGAGTATAAAGAATGACAGGATCCTAGAAGCTTGACACTAAACAGTCTAGTCCAACTCCTTACTTTGTGGATGAACAAAGTGGGATCCAATTTTGGGAAGGAAGTAGTTCCTGATCTTTGAACAAATTAATGGTGTAACCAGGGAACATGGTTCATGTTAGCAATTCCCCAGATTGTATTTCATGGATCAGGAGTATAAACATATTCACATTATTCTCAACACAGGAATAACAGATGCACATAGTCATTAAATCTATCACTGTGGTTATAATCCAAATATTTAGGAAAGGCCAGTCTCTAGTACTTACTTCCCCATACTTGCTCTGAATATTTTATGCCATCCATTATAAACCAATACTACCACAATTATGGAGCTCACTAATGAACTCTCAAAATAAATCAAAGCCAGTCTTTCTGCTTCTGAATAACAAACATAGCAATTTAAAAATAATTTAAAAATCATACTTAAAATTGCCAATATCACTACATATAATTATAGATTATTGTATTTATAAGAAATTGACAATAATTTTGTAAGATTGTAAAACTGACAAGAAATACCAATACTTACATTGAAACCTGACATGTTAATATCTATCCGTGGTTCACCTTCCTTTTGTCCTTTCGGTGCAATTTGATTGAGAAGATGGAAATAGGCTTTGGAATCCTACGGATGAATTGAAAATGTCAGTGAGATCACATTTACAAAGAATGAATGTATCCTATTGTCCCATGTTTGGAAGGGTATTTGTACTGAGTTTTATAACAATATATGGCACAAATCTCTGTCCTCTAATTTTACAGATCTTTCCCCCAGAAAAGTTCACCTATCTGGTCTTATGTCTGCCTTGAAAATGGATGAACTGTATTTTGTCATAATTTTACAATTTATTGATGTTGTCAATACAATAATGCTAGTAGACACAAAACTAGTTCTGTACCTTCACTGAATTACTGAAGTCAATAAGCTTGGTAGACAAAATAAGCAAGAAAAAAATCAGTGGGAGAGTAGAAATCCAGGAAGCGTAGGGAAAGAGAAAATAAACAGGTTATATCATTACAAAGCACAATACATATCGTAGCCTATGGAGAAGAGATTAGTTATGTTAAAGATGTATTTAATTGTAAATTTAAATTAAAAACTTTTTTTAATGAGCAACACTTCAGCTGGTGAAATAACATTTAGCCCTTTATGATCTGAATATACTTAACCAAAAAACAAGCCTCTCTCTTTGTTGTGAGCTTCTGAACTCTTTCAGCACTTGAACATTTTCCCTTGAAATTTCAATTCCTAAAACAAAGTGACATTGCTCATATTGGGGGGTTGGGCTGGGTGAATTCAGGCTGTGTGGATACTCCACAGAACACAGCTTGAAAACCATTATACTAGGGCAAACACTTAAAAGGGGTTTTCAATACCCATATTAAGTAAAATTCTGCCTCTCTGGAATACTGTCCAGAGGACAGGAACTAGAGTTGAGAGGCCTTAATCCTGCTATATCTGAAGACTACTTTCTCAGCTATGATAGTTTCATATTACTGGGCCTTGAGAGTCAAGACAGGCTATGAAGGAATGTTTTTCACAGTAAGTTGTGCAGATTATATGCATCCTGATCCCCGGGATATTGTTCGAAATGCCAATTACTGGATCCAAGCCCATTCCTACCAAATATGATGACTCTCTGGGAACTGCCCAGAAAGCTGCATCTGAAACAAGCTACCCAAGTGAGTTTGATACCCAGTACCCTACATTATTGTAAGCATGGGGAGAATCAGGTGAGTGAAAGCCACTTCAAAGCAATTCATGAAATGCAAAACCCAGATTCTATCATTAGTGGACACAGAATTTTCCTCCTTCTAATAGTGCATGACAGTGTGATAGTGCTTTCATTTACAATTAATTACCTGCTAAAGGTGCAGGAAGAATATATAACCCAATCTTATGCATCTGAGCAGAGCAGGTAAAGAACAGACCAATGCAGAGTCTGTATTTACTACACTGAAAAGTGTTTGCAGGTGAAAACTTGAATACAGACAAACTGGAAATTCCTTTTCACATTACTGAACAATTCTTTGCTTTTTAAAAATATTCAAAGCAGGCTTCATTTTAAAATAAGATTTCCTTTTGTACATTTAAGCTACATCTCGGGACATAAAATGCACTTATGAATGGTTTTTAGGACACATCTAATGCATAAAGCAAAATATAATGGGCCAAACATGTTGTGTAAATTAAAAGAAGGGTTGAAGCCAATTGGTCTGATAATTTGGAGGCTATCCATAATTTTCACTGATGAAATCAGTAGTGCAAATATCCCATTACTTGAACAAACTGATATGATCATAGCCCCCTGTTTTCATAGCCCTGTTGGTCAGTGACATCTGGTAAAGATCCTTGAATTTGTTCGCTATAGCCCAACATCTGGACTTGGGAGAGAGTCTAGAAAGTTAATGAGAACTCTATATTTGCTATGATAATTTTGGCCCTCTCTCCTTGAGAAGCCAAGGGCACCATGTGGCAAATGAATGCTACCAATGTCTCCTTCCCTTGCTAGTTTCCCCCTCCTGTTCACGGTGAGCAGTGAGCTCCAGAATTCTATTTAATGCAAGGAATCTTTGCAGGTGTTTTATGAGCCATGTGTTATGTCAGAGGTGGACTTAGTAGGAGCACACTGGGGCAGGGGCTGAGATAGGAGACACAGACATATATAAGAGCTCATCAGTACCCTCAAGAACTCAATGTCTAGAGGTGGGAGCACAGGACAGGAGAGGAGGCAAATAGGAAAGAGGAAGGGGCATCTTAAGGCCCTCTCTCTCTTCTAGGTCTTTGCTAACAGGCACCCCGAGGCCTGGGAAGGGCAGTTAGAAATAACATAGTCATGGCCC
>NC_142103.1:21431300-21474986 GCF_054644295.1 Miniopterus natalensis
TAGATAGATAGATAGATAGATGATAGATAGATATAGATAGATGATGATAGATGATGATAGATGATGATAGATAGATAGATAGATAGATAGATAGATAGATAGATAGATAGATAGATAGATAGATAGATGATGATAGATGATAGATGATAGATAGATAGATAGATAGATAGATAGATAGATAGATAGATAGATAGATAGATAGATAGATAGATGATAGATAGATAGATGATAGATAGATGATAGATGATAGATAGATAGATAGATGATAGATAGATAGATAGATAGATAGATAGATGATAGATAGATGATAGATAGATAGATAGATAGATAGGTGATAGATGATAGATAGATAGATAGATAGATAGATAGATAGATAGATAGATAGATAGATAGATAGATAGATAGATAATAGATAGATAGATAGATGATAGATAGATAGATGATAGATAGATAGATAGATGATAGATGATAGATAGATATAGATAGATAGATAGATAGATAGATAGATAGATAGATAGATAGATGATAGATAGATAGATGATAGATAGATAGATAGATAGATGATAGATAGATGATAGATAGATAGATAGATAGATAGATAGATAGATAGATAGATAGATAGATGATAGATAGATAGATAGATAGATAGATGATAGATAGATAGAGATAGATAGAGATATAGATATACTGGTCTATCTATGCAGAAGGAGAAAGACTAATGATTTTCCAAGTTATATCTACTCTGAAAAGGAGATTAGAGTTTCCCCTATCCCTATTATGGTACATATGGGAGGAAGGGAGAGAAGAAGAGAGAAAGAGTAAGAGAGAAAGAAGGAGAGAGAGAGAGAGAGAGAGAGAGAGAGAGAGAGAGAGAGAGAGAGAGAGAGAGAGAGAGATGGATGGAGATTAAAAGGAATTGGCTCACATGATTATGGAGGCTGAAAAATACCAAGATCTGCAGGGTGAATCAGCAAGTTGGAAACCCAGGAGAGTCAATGGTATAGTTCCAGTCCAAGTCAAAAGTCCAGAGAATTACGAGAGCCAATGATGTAAGTTCTAGCCCAAAAGTTTGGCAGTCTTGAGACACAAGAAGAGCCGATATTTCAGTTCAAGCCTGAAGGCAGGACAAAACTGATGTTCAGCTCAATCAACTGGGCAGAAATTTTTTCCTCTTAGGGCAAGATCAGCCTTTTTGTTGTATTCAGGCCTTCAACTAATTGGATGAGGGCCACTTACATTAGAGGTAACAATAGAATAACAGGAGACAGTAAAGAACTTTAAAGCAATTAAATCTTGATTATAACAAATCTTCCCCAATTCCCAATCTGCTTTACTCAGTCTACCAATTAAAATGTTAATATTATCCAAAAATACCCTTATAGACACACTCAGAATAATGTTTGATCAAGTATCTGGGCACCCATGGCCCAGTCTTGACACATAAAATTAATTATCACAGCAGAGATAGGGGAAACTCTAATCTCCTTTTTAGGGAACATACTCTTCTCTCTTTTTACTCAGAAAAGGACCAGCATCTCCAAGAAAGTAGGGTTCATTTTTAAGATGATCTAGACTCAATGAAACTTCTGAAACCAGAATTCCTATAAAGATATTTTTAGGGGATTGAGGACACAATGATCCTAACTCTATAAATAAGAAAAGGGTATAAAATTACTAGTTGGAACTACCCTCAGTCCATTTTCATATAATGATTTATTTTCTTTTATTTGGACTGATCTCGCCTAGCATTTTCCCCTCTGTTGGGGCTTAGGCAGGGTTTGGAGCATCGAGGTTATGAGAATGTCAGGCAAAGGAACATGAGCTAAAGAAAAACATGGAACTATAGCTGTAGATAAAGGTAGATTATAGAAATAGAATATAATAACATGTCAAAAAATGGTCCAACTCCAGGGAGTTCATGGAAACTGCAGGTCAAAATAAAATAACAGATCATAGCCAGGCAAATAATCAACAGAAGTCTCCAGAAGCCAGAGGGCAAGGTGAGTCCAAGGAAAGAGTCAGAATAGTAGAGGCTGACACAAAGGTCCAGAGACAAGAAGACTTGGAAACCAACTTGTCTCTGACAAGAATCCTCTTAGACTTTTTCACAGGAGCCTGGGAACCTGTTTGACAGGATCTGCCCAATCTAGGACCAACATGGCTGCAAGTCACAGAACTTTCTCAGTAGGATCTGCCAAGGGCTCTGAGAAACCCACTAGAGGCTGGAAGTTGGGAACAGATTTCACTAGCAGGTGGGAGAATTGAAAAGAGAAGGCCAAGAAGGAAGGAGACAGTAAAGAACTTTAAAGTAATTAAATCCTGATTATAACAAATCTTCCCCAATCCCAAGGATGGGTTTAATAGACAGATTCACTGTAGTATTAGAATTGTGCTACATAAATGCTAAACAATAAGAAGGTAGAAAATGTTAGTCTTCTGTCAGTAAAATCCATAGCAGTTGATCTTGCTCCAGTAAAATGTTACTTCAAGTATCATAACTTTTTCCCCCTGAACTTGAGCTGTTTGAAGGCCCTACTAACCTAACTTCTTAGTGTGTGATTGCAATTTTAGAACTACCTAAAATTTTTTCTCTCACAGTGACACTTTTTCTAGATTTCATACTCCCACTCCTAGACAATTATACTACAAAGCAATATATAGGTATGAGAATGTCCCATCTGGGGTGATGAATGAAAGCATTCATCCATTCATCCATTCAACACATGTATTGAGTTTCTATTATGTGCCAGGCATTTTTCTAAGCACTAGAGATACAGCAGTTGGAAAACCACACAAAAATCCCCTCTCTCATAAAGTTTGTGTTCTTGTGAATTCCTAATGTGCTGTCTGGAAGACCTGATAACTAGGACTTTGGACCTATTCTGGTACACACATGAAGAGTCAGCTTTTCACTGTAAATAGAAGCTCTTTTCTCCCTGTCTGTAATTTAATGGTTTAATGGAGTATCTGAGTCCTAGAAAAGTATTCTTATTCTTTATCAAATATGAAAGATTGGCATAAATGGAAATATGAGTGTGTCTTAGAATATCTAATTCTTACGGTATAAAAACAGTATCTTCCCTCACTAATCCCTTGGACTCTTATCTACTCCAAAATGTACATCTAAGCTATATTCATCAAGCTCCTAGGCCTTTTGAAACCAGACACCTTAGGGCCATCATTCAGAATCTGTAAACATTTACTGAATACCCATTAAGTGCCAGGCACTTGGCTAGACACACTCATAATTATTCTAGTTATTTCTCACAACAACCCTTTGGTAGATGTAGAATAGATATTCTAAACTTTCCTGGACTTCAGGTTTCCGGGAAAGATGTGTCAATAACTTACCCAAGGACAATAGCTAGTTAAATAGTCCATTTGGAATATGAAAATATTTTGCCTGACTCCACAGCTCTCACTCCCTAGTGTCCTTATGGGGAATATTTTTCTCCCATCAATCCCCTTGTGTGCATAAAACAGCCACAAACACAGCACACACAGTAGCCTTAATACTTCGGGTATATTTAATCATCTTGGTTATTCAGCAGCTGTTATTCCCTCTAGATTCCACATTTGCATAGGAACACCAAAAGAGGACAGGGAGGTAGTGGTGATAGTGATTCATTCACTAACATATGACTGAGAGTCTGCATTTCTGTCCCTATTCATTTTGGGATTGGGAAATTGAAGATTGGGGCAGTTTCACAATAGAAATTAATGCAAGGATAGAAGAAACAAAAGAACAGTCTCAGATATCTATATGAATGGTGAAACTTATGAATATTCTACTTTACCACTGGTTGGTGGGGAAAACTTTCAGTTTTGACATGGCCATAAGGAGTTTAATTAGATAGAAGCACCTATACCGATCATCTGGAGGCTTGTCTGTGTTGTTGGGTATTTTTGTTTGTTCTTTTCTTGTTGCTTTTTACATGCCTATCACATTTACTGTACGAGTTGGCACAATGGATGCCATTTAATGTTGCAAATCCAGGGGTTTCATGCACCACCAGTTCAGTTTTCAATTATAGGTAACAATAGGACAGGCAGGAAAAGAAGAGAAAGGGATAAATGACAGATAATTCCCCACAGCCCAGTAGAATCAATAGTTTGTTTCTACCACAACTCATAGCAGACCTTTCCTTAAAGGTTCAAACAATAAGAAAGTAAACTTATTTTCTGCCAGTTTCTTCTATCCTCTTGTGATCCTGTGGTGGAGGTGGTAATAAGGAGGATAAAGACCCCAAAGGCCAGAAGTGAATGGAAATCATCAAGCAAGTAGCCTGAAGCATCAAGCAACTAGATAAATATCCCCAGAAGAGCTGAGAATTGACTGCTGTTGTGAGTGGAAAAACTCAGATGCAGTCAGATTATTGATTATTTTGCAGTAGAAAAATTATCCTGTGTCTGAACCCCTGGGAACATGAACAATGAGAAGAAAACATTTTCAGTAAGTAACCTAAGCTGATTTGGCAGGGATGTGAATCAGGTCCCAACCCAAATCCAAAGGTAAGGAACAGAGGAGGCAGCTGTACCTTTAAATTCAGTCATTGACAAACACAAAAAGTCAGTCAGGCCCCAGAGATTCCTTTTTCTTTTCTTTTTTCTGCTTCTGCAAAAATAACACTTCCTCATCTCATCATACTGATAATGTACTGTTAGCACTGGATAAACAAATTGTATGTAAGCTTTTTTACAATGTCACTCAGGTAATGTTCCTTTGAGACCCTAGGGTATTACATTACTTCTTGTGTTCCTCATCACATCTTTTTGGGGGGCCTGAACAGAAAATTTTGAAGCTCAAAAGTTATTTCCATCCAAAGCTGTTAAGACTCCTGGTTTTCAATAGCCAAGGGCCTAGAATTATCTGCCCTTAAAAGGCTGTTCTCAAATAATTCTACCACCTCACTTTGTCCTGAATGAGAAATAGTACCACTTCTTTGCCTAAGTTCTTCATCTCTTAAACAATTGGTTTAAAAATATGTCCTAAGAAACCGGAAACACCAATCAAAAAGAACATATGCACCTCTATGTTCATAGCATCCCAATTTGCAATAGCTAAGATCTGGAAACAGCCTAACTGCCCCTCAGTAGATGAGGGGATAAAAAAGCTGTGGGACATTTACACCGAGGAATACTATGCAGCTGGAAAAAAGAAGGATCTTTACACTTTGAAATAGCACAGAGGGACCTGGAGAGTATTATGCTAAGCGAAATAAACCAGTCAGAGAAAGTCAAGTATCACATGATCTCACTCATATGCGGAATCTAATGAACAAAATAAACTGATGAACAAAATAGACCCAGAGACATAGAAGCATGGAACAGACTGATGAATCTCACAATCCAGCCCAAATTCCGCACATGCACAGAGAAGTATGAATTATAGAGGCTGAAAAGAGTCTTTAGTGATCATCCAGTGGAAACTGTCTTTGGGGGCCACATGACAAGGAACTGGTGACAACCAAATTCTTCCAACAACCTGAATGAAAATAGAAGAGACCCTGAGCCCAGATGAGAAATGTAGCCCTGGCCAAACACCTTGATTTCAGTACAGTGAGACCCGGAGCAGAGAATCCAGGTATGCTGTGCCCAGACTCTGACCAAAAAAAAACTGTGAGATAATAAAAGTGTTGTTTTAAGGCATGAATTTTGTGGTAATTTTTATGCAGCAATAGAACATGAATACAGGTCTTTTTAGCCACAGAGTCCTGTCTCCTGTTGGCCTCTCCACTTTTTTTCTTAGCTAGGGAATTATTTATTCTTCTTCACATTGCTTCTCTGAACAGACATGAAAAAGATTTACAGATAATAAATCTGTAGGTGAAACAAAATTCCCTCACTTATCCACTGCTACAACTACCTGTCATTAGTGAAATTGAAGACATGAAAACCATTAGTGTGAATTAAATACCCAGTTACACAGATGAATGGAAAAATAAAGCCAATGATTCCAAGCAGCTACTAGCCAAAGTTCCAAGGTTCAATGCAAACCCAGATACAAGATCAGTTCCTTCATTTGGTTATTTAGAAATATTTAAAGAGCCTTACCCTATGGCAGGCAGTGGGGACACTATGGTAAGCAAAACAGACCAAGTGTCTGCCTTCATGAAGCTGACAGTCTCGTATAGCATGGTCCAACAGAAATATAAGGCAAACTCCATTTGTTATCTTAAACCTTCTCGTATACACCTTAGAAAAATGCTTAAAATGTGACATTAATTTTAATATATTTTATTTGACCCGATATACCCAAAATATCACCTCAACATGTGATTAATATAAAGAATTGCTAATGAAGTTTTACATTCTTTGTGGACTAATTTTTCAAATTCTGGTGTGTATTTTACACTTCTAAAATATCTCATTTCGGACTAGCCAATTTTCAAATGCTCAATAACAATATGTGGCTTGTAGCTACTTGATACTATGAAACACTGTGATAATTTGTTATACTATGAGAATTACTGAGAGCTGTGGAAACATGAAGGCAAGAACTCAAATTGGGGAGGGGGGGAAACAAAGAAAGCTTAATAAGTATTAACCAGGTGAATGGTGGGTAAAAAGGGTGTTCCAGGATGAGGGAATAGCATAAACAAAGAACTGGAAAGGTGAGAAGGATGAGGATGGTCAAAGCCCAGAGGAAGGAAAGCAGAGCATTTCCAAAGAACCACCAGTATTTCAGACACTGCTGGAGTGTGGATGGAGAAGGAAGAAAGGCCCAATGCCTCCCATGGAATTAGCCTCACTTCCTGCTGATTCACCCTGTAAGCTCTGTCTCTTCCTCTTAGGGTGGTAACTCATAAGCAAATCCTGCTCAGTCCTTTCTCTGCTTGGAAATGTTACTCTCTAAACCCTTCTTCCCCAAAGTATCTTACACTTCAGATTCTGTCAAACAGTCAGCTTACCTTGGCCATGATGTTAATGTCAATCACACAAGGAAAGGGCTTTCCTGAGGGCCCAAAATAGTGGTTTTGCAGTCCCCTGACATTTAGGTTATGTTGCCAGCACTGTGGACTTCTCTGACTGCCCCAGAAGTCTCTCTCTTCCTCCATAAAATTACTGATAATGGTAACAATGGCTGACATAATTAAGTCCTTATAATGTGCAGAGCTAAGTACTTTACATGTATTATATCCTAACAATTACAGTAAATCTCTATTTTAGGCTCTATTGTTACCCTTTGTTTACAGAAAAGAGCTAAGGCTTAGAGTAGTGAAGCGATTTGTTCAAGGTCATGAAGCTAATAGGAGATACAGTTGGGATTTAAGACCAAGGAGTCTGAATCTGGATTGCTAACAGTAAGCTATAGGGCATCTTCACCTCCCTCTACACATGTCATGTGCACACACATGTGCATGCTTATGCACATACAGCAAAAGCTTAGCCCTGAGAAGTACATAGTTAGGTTGGACCAAGCTCTCAAGAATGTGAGCAGGTGGTCATTCTGAGGGAAAGGACCTTAGAGGATGGAGATCATCCTGTTCCTCATGGTCTTAACATACTAAGATGTGGGGCCAGGAAGATAAAAGGTGTCAGAACTGATATGCCAACTCTGCTTTCTGAGTACTCCTAGCTAGGTCAGCATTTATGCCAGCTCATCCTTACTCTTGGCTGTACAAGAGAAAAATTAGGAAGGATGAGTTATTATCTAATAAAATTGGCATTGTTGGGTCTCTCTCTCTCTCTCTCTCTCTCTCTCTCTCTCTCTCTCTCTCTCTCTCTCTCTCACACACACACACACACACACATACACACACACACATTCTAATCAGTGTAATGTAATAAGTGTCTCAGGGCTGCTGGACTCATTTACTACCTCTGTTCTTGTCTTTGACTTAGTAGAGAAGAGGGAATAGATGGTAAGTGCAGGAGCTGCATTGCCAGCCATTGTGAGCCAACAAAATGACTAACCAATTACCTCCCAAACTCATCATCCCTGTCTAACTCTCCCCCACCCCCAATCCTTGTGGAGAATAATTAAGCTTGCAAGCACTGGGCAGTGTTAGCTAAAGCTGACTGTGACATACAAAAAAACAATCCAAAACAGTCTTCTTTTTGGTGTGCTGCTCTGGATTAGGAATGGCTCTGATTTGTTTTGTTCTGCTTTCTTTGTGCCTGTGATCTCTAATTTACCCTTATGCTTTAACAATGAACCTGTTCCTCTCTAAATGAGAGTAGACCGTTCTAACCATGACAGGTGGAGATGGAGGCAAAGGAACCCAAACTGTACAGAAACTAAATCAAGATAAACAACCTAATGATTTAACTCTTTCCTCAGCTGCTGGCTGCCTCCCATTACCCAGGAGAACATTTTCTTAGTTCCCTTAATGCCGTCCATTTGCCTTTGCAAATGGACACTTGGTAACTTTGGTATCGTTCTCCCCAACACAGCTGTGCTTGAAAGTTGTCATGAAGATTGAAGGTAAAAAATCGCTTGTTACAGCTGCCTTTTAAGGGGTACTAGATGAAGAGAAGTGAGTCCCTTCCCTTAACAACAGTGGTTTGCCAAGCATGGTCCCTGAACCAGCAGCATCCACACCACCTAGGAATTGGTTAGAAACCCAGTTTCTCCAGCCCAGAACCCAGTGCTAGTGAATCAGAAACTGTGGGTGAGGCCAGAAGTATTTGTGACTCAGGCAATTCTGGTGCATGCTAAGGTTTCAGAACCACCACTTTATGTAATCCCTTCTAAAGTAAAGCCCATAGTTAGAGAAACCCTGCTTTAAAAGGCAAGAAGTCAGAGTAAAGGGAGAAGTGGCTTTGGCTTTAACAGTGGTTCTCAACTTTGAATGTACATTAGAATCATCTAGAGAGCTCTAAAAAACCTGATCCCTGGGCCCTACCACCAGAAGTTTGGATTCAGAGTTTTAATGGGGAACCTAGGCATTAGAATTTTTTTAAAAGCTACCCAGGTGATTCTAATGTGCAACAAGGGCTGAGAACCACCACATTTAGAAACATAGGGTAGGATGTCATCTGGAGGACTCTCCCGTTTTTGCTATCACCTGGCAAATGCCTGGGTTTGAAGCAGGGAAATGCCAGGATGGCTCATGTGTGATAGGAAAGTATTACCAGTCTGAGAAGAGAAAGGCAAGGTAGCTAATGCATATTGAGTGCCTGGTATGTACCAAGCATGACACTAGGCACTAGATCCACAAAGCCCTGAGCAGGTAGTTTTGCTGGGAGTGTTGCTGTGGAAGAGTTAGGATAAGGAGATAATTAATTCACAGGACCAAACAGAGAAGGCATTCATCATAGTCATTCAAGGACTAAATGAACAAAAGAAGTGGGAGGAGCCATCCCAGCTTAGATGCAGAAGGACAGACCAAATGACCTAATATTTCCTCTAAATTTCTTCTAGAATAATATGAAAAAGCATAAGGGCTGATATGACTTAGAAGCTGTTTCTGCACATTCACAATGATGGAGAAAAATGAAGTACTGTCTCCAAAACCATTCTCATCTAAAACTTTGAGGTGACTCAGACAACTTTAGGGAGGAATTAGGTTAAGTATTATCATACCGATTTTATAGAATAGAATAGTGGTTCTCAATATGTGGTCCTTGATATTTGTTAGAAAAATAAATTCTCAGATCCTACCCCAGTCCTACTGAATCAGAAACTTTGTGGTGGGGCCCTGTAATCAGTGTTTTAACAAGTCCTCCACATAACCCTGATGTGTGTTCAAGTTTGAGAATCACAGCTCTAGTGAGTTCATTCAACTGACCCTCAAAGGAGTCATCAATGTTTTCTTTTTGCACATCATTAAGTATTCACCAAGAAGCCTGCCTATGTAACCCCCATCACACTCTCCTCAGAACTGCACTGGAAAATGCTGAGAAAGGAACAGGGCTGCAGTGAGGACTGGCAATGATGCTGCTAGGAAACATGAGGAAGTGGGTCTCTAAACCCTGACATGTGCCTCTAGTGTGACTCTTAGGAGGTCACCTAACATCTCTGGTTCAAAATATGGCACACAACAATTGTTCAATAAATATCTATCTGAGTACTTGTAAACCAAGGATAATAGTACTGAAGGAGGCAGGGGATAGTGGAGGCAGTAGGAGTAAGACATCTGAGATTGGGCCTGACTCTGTCTTTAAAGTAGCCTTTTGACCTGGAGCAAAGCACTTCCCAAGGCAGCCTCAATTTCCTCAGTTACAAAAGAAGAGAAATTCTGATTACACGATCTCCAAGGGCTCTGTTAACCTCAAAATTGTTTTTGTTTAAAGGTTTGCACTGTGATACTGAGAGAGTTTAGTGACCCAGACAGTTTCTATAAAAACAAAACCACATAAACACAAAATCTTCTGAAACCTATGAATATGTTCTATATACATGATTAATTTCTAGCACCAGGCAAATAACTATTACTACTACTACTACAGGAAGTGGGTTAATCATTAATGTGTGGCAAGCCACCCTGCAAACACCTGATTAAACACTGTCCTGACCCATTTCATAATCAGAGTTTTCCATCCTCTGGGTAGTACACAGCAGTCTCTCTTTGTGGTGGGAAGCTGTTTGGAGTATCTGGGAAACATTATGCACAAATGACTGAGGCAAACTGCTTGAGCTCATTAGGGTTGTAGAGCTAGGTGAACCCCTCAATTGCCCTTAATTATTAGAAGGTGAGACATACAGCAAAAGGTCAAGGAAAGCCCTCAACACAAAAGAGGCCAGACCTGGTGCAAATCTCTGCTCCCCAGTAGCTGTGTAAACTTAGATTTGCCATTTAACATCTCTGAGCCACAGACTCACCTGTGAAAAGGAAATAGCACCATCTGCCTCATGAGGTTGTTCTGAGGATTAAATAAAAGAATTGACTATGTGAAGGCCCAATATAGAGCCCAGAACAATCTGAAACAATCAGTCAATGAAAGAGAATATCATTATCCTGAATTACCTGTGCATGGGAAAGCAAACAGAATTGTGAGATCCTGGTTACCTACAATTTAATCAAACAAAAACTGGGATTGACCTCTACCTGCTATGTACCCAGCTCCAGGCAGGTTACTGTGAGGCATAGCCAAGAAGTGGCAGGCAGAATCATACAAAATTGCAACATTTGATCATTTTTACTGACAAACTCACCAATGTTATGATTTGGCCTAATAAATGAGCCTTGCCTCATTTCATATAAAGTCTGATACTCTCGCAAAATGATTGATGTGCAGGAAAACAACAGCAATCCCCAAATGTTTAACCAAGTGCTGACTTGGATATAACACAAAATGTGCAGTGCAGGGAGGTATAGTTAGGGCCCTAAAGGCAGCCTATGAGCTCTCCTTTTGGGCTGTGTGACCTACTGAGATCCCCATACTTTCTGAATTGCTTTTTCCAAATACCTTCCTTTTGGCCACCCATCTGGCCCCATTCCCTTCTCTGATGAAGGTTTCCCAAAAGCAGCCAGTTCATGGATATGAGGGCACAGGAAGACTTAGCTCCCATGGGAGAAGGCCTCCACTGGCAGGCTAAAGGCTAAGGTGAGGAGCTTAGCACAATCAAAGTGAGGTTGAGGTGAGTAACAGGCTTTGCTCTTTGATTCCATGAGTCTCTGACCAGCGGGAACAAGCACTTTTCACAGAGCCCATCTCTGCTGAGAAGTAGCAGCAGCAGCAGATGACTCTTTCTAAGTCACAGTCATGATGATGCCTGTAACCTTTTCATTATAAAAATATATCCATATCCCCAGAGCCCTGCCACTTCCACCTTCTCTGAGTGCTTACTGGGTTTCACACCCACCAAATTAGATACATTCCTACTTGTTCAGGCACAGGCAGTTTAGGCCCTTGTTCAGGCACAGGCAGTTTAGGCCCCTTGGTATTGCAAGCAGCAAAATCAGCCAAGGCAATTGAGCCCTGATAAATCTAAGGAAAATTTGGAGTGCTTTCTCTGATGAAGGTTTCCCAAAAGCAGCCCCATCCCAGCTGATGATGGAATCATGCTCATTCTATTCCCCACACAGCCTCCTTAGATATAGTCTTTATTTTGCCCTTGTCAAATTTGGGGGTGGAGGTGACACGTCCCTGCTGTAGAGGATTAAGACCACTCCATTTTCATCCTGTACTCTCCTCATGCCTTTCCCTGAGGGAAGTGGGTGGCTGTCTGGTTGGCCCTCTTCCAGGCAGGATGTTTGTGTGCAAGGCATCTCTGGGTACATATTTATATCACAAACAATTATGTAATGCTCACCATGTGTTGTTCTAGGCATTATATACATAGTAATTGATCTATTATTCACATAACGACCCTGCGCAGTGTATAGTTATTTAGCCCATGTTACAGATGAGAAACCCGAGGCACAGAAAAATTAAGTAATTTGCCCAAGGTCACAATCTGATAAGTGGGAGAGCTGGGATTTGACCAGGCAGTCTGGCTCCAGATCCTGTTCTATCCCCTGAAGTAAGAGTTTTCTAAGAGGTAGATGGGGGCAGAGAGAAGGCCAGAGGCCTCACCCAGTGGTACAACCATATGCACCAGGGTTTGGATTGGGGGAGGGGCAGTAAAGAACTCTGCTCTCAAATGTCTTCCCCTTGCCCTGCTGAGTCAGAGTTCATACTCTGCTCCTTTTTCTGAGGCAACCAAGGCCATTCCTGAATTGTAAGTAAAACTTGGCAGGGGTAATGCAGTAATCCTCGGTCATTAATACCCAGGCCCAAAGCAAGTTATTATATTCAAAGCTGAGCTGAGTCTTGAGACTTTGGCTCCCTGAACAGCCAAGCTCTAAAGATGAGGAAGGGAATTTAAGAAAGGTCTATGGCTGGCAGAGTTGCCCAGGAGAAATAGGCTGAGGATGACCATGTTGAGGATCCCTAAGTAGCCAGGAATTTCATGAAAATACTGGGTACATAGAGGCAGGGAGAGCAAGGCCCCACAAGGGAAAATAAAACTGCATTGAAGACAGACATTACCTTCTTCTTATTTTAACACCCCCCCCCCCAATCTGACTTCTTAAACTAGGTCCTCTTCTGTGAGAGCAGAGGCTCCCAGGCTAATGAACAAGGTTTCTGGTGATTAGGTGTCCAAACTCAGTTATCCCCTTTGTGGCTGTGACATTCTTCAGTAAAGTCTGCTCCCAGCTCACCCACGCTGAAGTGGCATTTGGACATTTGAAAGAACAAGGCAACAGCAAAGCATCCAGATCAGAAGGCACAAGAAAGCCTTTTAATGGTGTGAATAAGCCAGAGTTATTGACTGACAGTCACAGGCAGATCCCCTAAGACAGCTTACATCCCAGGCTCTCTGCTTGTGATGTCTACACAGCCTACATGCCCAAACCACTCAGTTTCTATCATTATGATTAAGATTATGATGAATATCCCATTTATCAAACATTTAATATGTGCCAAACACTGTTATAAATGTTTTACATGTATTAACTCATTTAATCTTCACAGTAACTTTATTTAGTAGTTATTATTATAAATAAAAAATTGAAGCTCTAAGAAGTTAAACACCTGGTTAAAGGTCACATAGCTAGTAAGTGGCAAATTGAAGATTCTCTGTCTATCTCCAAAACCACTTTCTCTGTTTCTAAAATACAGTGGGGTCTCCATGCAAAAATAAGTGACTTCTGCATGAAGATCTATCAATATTTTATCTCTCATTTGTCATTATAAATATTGCTGAGGTTTGTGGCATGTCAAGGACCCTGTAGGTTGAGGATCAGGGAGGAAATGGGCCAATGCCACTCATATTTTCCACTAAGGCACTCATCTCCTCACGTATGTCCAACCCAGGCCCTCCTTACCAGGATAATTAACCTATGAGCATGTGTTTGATGGGTTTCATCTTGGATGGAGTGGAGGGCCTACTTTTTTTGTAGGGTGCCATTTAGAGTAGAGCTGGATATTTTATGAGACAGAAGACAAACAGGGAATGAATAGTAGGACATGGAGTGGCATCACCAGATGGTTAGATGGTGATGAGTGGTCCCCTCCATTGTGGTTCTTTACATCCTAACTGGGCCATCCCAGTACTGATCAACAGGCAGACCTGTCAGGCTGCACTGGAACTGAAACCTCTCTGATTCCTTTGGGTCCAGAGACTACCCTTTTGTCAGAGTGACCTGGTCGGAGAGCAAGTCAACCTGCTGTGGAACCATTAAAGGCTCTTATCTTGGAGTAGGATCACCCAGAGTGCCTCTGTGTTCTAAGTAAAAGATTAGGGGGAAACAGACCAGGGAAACACTGAGAATATAGGGGAAGCTGTAAGTCAAGGTAATGAATCAGTTACACTGCCTGACCCCCTTGTACCTGGAATGACCTTCAGGATCCTCACAGACTCTTCAGCATGGAAGAAGGGAGAAGTCATTATTGTGTGCTCTCCAACTCTAACCTATGTAGGAAATTCCTTTCTAGTCCAGAGAAAGCAGATTGGATTAGAGTATACTTTACCTGCCTCTGGCTCCTAGGAACAAACTTTCAATAAACCTCTCAGGAAAGAAGTAAAACATAGCTTCATGGCTAAGGGAGAGACCAAGTCACTTATGGGACAGCATCTAGTATAAATTAATAACGTTAACTTACAGATGTGTTTTATTCTTCTCTTGGAACAGGGGTTCTCAACCCTGGCTGCACTAGAGAATCACCTGTGGGACTTCTGAAGCATACCAATGTTGGGCCATCCTCAAGATCAGTTAAATCTGAAGGTCCAGGAGAGGGGCCCTGGCATTGGTGATGTTGACAAGCTCCCCGGGTGATTCTAGTGTGCAGCCAGGGCCAAGAACCACTGAACTAGATAAGAATAGTAGGCCCTTAACCCATCTCCTGGTTTCCATGTCTTTCTCCTTTTTGAACATTGCTATGTCACCTACTGCTTGAAATAAAAAGTCCATATGAAAGACCAATAGAAAGCCTCCCAATATGACCCCACTCACTTTCCTCCCACTCTCACCCACAAACTCTACCCTCCAGTCACATCCAGTTCTTTATCAGTGCACAGAGGCACCACCTAGATTAATCCCATTGTAATTTTGCTTATACTGTTCTTCTTGACCTAGAATGTCTCCCCCCTTTTGCCTAAGGCAGTGGTTCTCAAACTTGAGGCCTTGTTACAACACAGATTGCTGGGCTTCACCCCAGAGTTTCTGATTCAATAGGTCCAAGTGGACCTGAGATTTCAAACTAGAAAATCCTAAAGTGATGTTGATGCTGCTAGTCAAAAGACGACCTAGAAAAACCTTACCCTTTAGGTCTGGCCAGCTC
The DNA here is from genome assembly GCF_054644295.1 of Miniopterus natalensis. Classification (NCBI taxonomy): domain Eukaryota; kingdom Metazoa; phylum Chordata; class Mammalia; order Chiroptera; family Miniopteridae; genus Miniopterus; species Miniopterus natalensis. The sequence continues at coordinate 21,446,517 of NC_142103.1, forward strand.
AAATGCTGTCTGCACCACAACGCCTTCCTTTACCCCCCACCTCCCAGGTGAAAGTGAACATTTGTGTTCTGCACTCTTCTGATGTTTTATTTGATTGTATTTCTGCCTCCTCTATTAAACTATAAAGCCACTGAAGATGGATTTATGTTATAGTCATGTTTGTATTCACTATGATGCTTACTTCTGCATTTCATAGTGAAAGAGCTCTGTAAATATGTCTTGAATGAAGCTGTTTACTCTAACATGTAGAGGGAGCCTGGGTGTGTGGGCAGCCTCTGCAAACTGAACTTGAGTCACATAGAATAGCACCATTCTTCTTTGAATGGGCAGCGTAAGTCCCAAATGCTTTAGCTTTCCCTTATGATTTAGTAGAAGCTGCTCTCCCCTTCCTGAATTTCTAAAAGGCCTCTTTCAAAATAACATTGCAGTTCCAGGTAGAAAAGATTCTAGCAGGATTTGCTCTTGGCAAATTTTAAGAAAACAAGTGTATCTTCACCATGTTTCCATCTCTATTCACTGACTTCTGATTCCTACTCTCCCACTCCCAAGCACCAGGGTTTTCATACTGGTCTCTGGCTGTTCAAATGCTCCACAGCAAAGGTTCCTGTGTTCCAGCCAGACTTCTCTGCCCTCCTCACATGCCCTTTGGTATCTATACTCTGCTAAGATGCTCTGTTGATAATAAAACCTCTAGATATAGTGCTATGGTTAAGAGCATGGGTTCTGGAGTCAAACAGATCTTATGGATTCCTGGATCCACTATTTGGCTGCTGTATAACACTGGAAAAGCCAATAAACTTCTCTGATGCTACATTTTCTCATTTGTAATACAGGGATATCATGCACACTTTTCAGGATTATTACAAGGAATAAAGTAAAATAATGTATATAAAGTACATATATTAAATGCTCAATAAATAGTTGCTATTACAAATGCATTTAAACTGTATGATTAGTACCTAGTGAAAGCTTGCCTAGTTATCCCTCCCCCATCCTAGGTAGCTTTGTAATCTAAAAACAACCTTGTCAGGGAAGATCTCTGGGAAAACCCTCCCTTTTTTGCACTGTAGCCAGAATGATCTTTTTTGTTTGTTTGTTTAAGGGACTGACTTTCTCTTCTTTTCTTTCAAGAGTGTATCTGAATTAGATTTCATCTCCTACTTTCATTACTCTGACAGTAATCCTCTGGACTTTATTTGTTTTTGTTTTTTTAATAGCCTTCATTTTGTAGAGCAGTTATAGAATAGCAGCAAAATTGAGGGGGAAGGTAAAGAGCGTTCCCATATACCCCACACCCTTACACATACACTACTTCCCTCACTATCAACATCCCCCACCAGAGTGGTGCATTTGTTACAACCAATGAACCTACATTGACACATCAAAATCATCCAAAATCCATAGTTTACATTATGGTTCACTCTTGGTATTGTACAATCTATGAGTTTGGCAAATGTATAATGACATTTATCTATCATTACATGATACATCATTTTTGTACAGAGTAGTTACACTGCATTAAAAATCCTCTATGCTCCACTGATTCATCCCTCTCCCGCACTGATCTCAGCAACCACTGATATTTTTACTGTCTCCATCTTTTTTTCTTTTCCAGAATGTTATATAGTTGGAATCATACTGCTGTAGCCTTTTCAGCTTGGCTTCTTTTACTTACTAATATGCATTTACAGAATTATCTTTTCAGAATATAAATTAGATCACTTTCTCCCTCTGCTTAAGCTGTTTCCCATTGTTTTCCCCTTGCTTGTAGGACAAAACGTAAGATCCTTAAATGACCAAAAAGGCCTTGAATTTAGTGGTTCTTAACTGAGGGGAAATTTGGAAATTTAGGGACTTTTTGGCTGCCATAAATACCAAGGGGACAGTTTGGCATTTAGTGGATGGACCAGAGCGGCTAAACTTCCTGAAACCTTGCATAGTAGTAGCCCCCATCCCCATTGTAGAATTGTTCTACCCCAAATCCAATGGCACCTTCATTGAACTTTGCAGCTTCATCTCCCACCACTCCTTTGCTCTCTGGACTCTAGCCACCCTGGCCTCATTTCTAGTCCTCCACAGCAGAACAGACCTGCTGTTCTTTCCATTTGGAATACAATTCTTTTCTGATCAGTTACTTAATTCCAACTGACCTTCAAATTTCAGTATAAGCAATATTTCTTTGTGGAGGTCTTCATTAACTTCCCATTATAGTGTACATTTTCTTAGAACTGTTTCTTTCTTTCAGAATATTTATCTCAGTTTATAATTATATGCTCATTTGTGTAATTCTTTGATTAATATCTGTCTTGCCCATGAAATCAGAAGCTCCAAAAAACAGGTATCACATCTGTTTTTGCTCACCATTGTATACTCAGCACCTCTCTCTCTCTCTCTCTCTCTCTCTCTCTCTCTCTCTCTCTCTCTCTCTCTCTCTCTCCCCTCCCTCCCATGAATATCTCACATAATTATCCCACAGTCTTCATCAAGGCTGGGCAGCTATCAACATGATCTGTTTTCAGGGGTCTTAGAACAATTGTCTCCCACTTGACTCTAAGGTAGAAGGGAGAACTGGACAGAGCAGAAAGGCTCTTCTCTTTAATTATTTTGCTTTGTATTCAACCTTCTTAGAATGAAGTAACAATGGTTATGTTTCCAATTTCTTCCTGATTCCAAAGTGTTGCACACAGACATTTTGATTGATTGCCTGCTCCCAATACTAGTTATATGAAAACAATTGAAAGAGAGTTTAAAGCATGTTGTCTGTTCACTTTTTGATGCTTTCAAGACATGCAGAGTACCTGTCCAATTTTTGGAAAATTTGAAAAACACCCTGCCAAGAGTCTAACAGATTTGAAATATGGTACAAGTGGTGGAGCCACTTACACCTCAACCCTCTAGTGAGGTCTACATCAAAAATAAAAACAGCAGCCTGCTTCAGCTCTAAGTGGTTTAGAGTTGGTTTGTCTGTCTTTTTAATGTCATAATCTAGGCAATCAGAAAGAAAGAGAAAAAGAAAGGGTAAGAGCTATGTACAGGTATACAATGGGAGAGGAGCTGTTGAGAAGAGTGGAAACACCTCATGGGCACTGGACCCAAGGAACAGTGGCATCAATTAGGGAGGAAAGTGGTGACACAGGACATTATGGTATCATTGATGGGATGTCTGCTATTTGAAAACATTTCCTGGACCTCTAGGAAATAGCATTTGGCTGAGGCCAGGGTTAGAAAAGTTGACTCCCACTTGCTTTACCCATTCTTACCCCAAAACCTGAGTTCAGGACGACTGCCTTGACCCTCCTTCCCAGTCCTTAGGTTATAATTTGGGCTAGAACCTAAGAGGCTGAATCATTTACTCTGGCAGCTTAGCACTGCTCCCTGACTGTTAGCCTGTGTGTGCAAAATCATAAGTGGCTCAGCGAGTTCCGATGGACCTGTGGTTTATAAGGCAGAGCACTTTCTTTCCCCATCACACACCAAAGCTCATTGTGACTCATCTGATTATATGGGTTTAACACAAATAGGAAAACCAGTGTCTTCTTAATTTTTAAATTCCCTCCACTCCAGAGCATAAATTCACAGCCTCAACAAAGATCTGTGAGTCAAACATTTTATTTGGAACTGCAAGTTCAAAAAGTTAAATAATCCAAAGCTTTGATAACCTTGTCAATAGCTTTTAGGTTTCTTTTATTTTTCTACACTTGCCTACTATAGTTTTTTTTAAGTTGGAATGTTAATTTTTTTAATGTTTTTATTGATTTTTTTTTTTTTTTTAGAAAGAGAGGAAGAGAGAGGGAGAGAGAGAGCAAAATATTGATGTAAGAGAGAAACATCAATCAGTTGCCTCCTGCACACACTCCAACTGGGGATCAAACCCTCAACCTGGGCATGTGCCCTGATCAAGAATCTAACTGGCAACCTTTTGGTGCATTGGATGATGCTCAACCAACTGAGCAACACCTGCCAGGGAAGAATGTTAAATTTTTTAAATAGGAAAAGTTATCATCAATTATTATTTTCCAATGTGTTGCTCTTTTTATTTAAAAAGATAATTCTTGCACCATGTAAAAACAAATTAAAAATACAGAATTATATCAAAGTAAAAGTTTATTTTTCCTTCTCTTTCTCCCATCTTCCTTTACCAAAAAAGACATTGTTAATAGTTTGAGTCTTTTGAAAGATGTTATTTTATAAAAGTAATTGAATAGACTCTTCAGAATGATTTTTATTTTATTTTATTTTATTTTTAAATATATCTTTATTGATTTCAGAGAGAGGAAAGGAGAAGAAGAGAGAGAGACAGAAACGTCAATGATGAGAGTCATTGATCGAGCCCAAAACCCGGGCATGTGCCCTGAGCGGAACCGAATCCTGATCGCCTGGATCCTAGGTCGACGCTCAACCGCTGAGCCACGCCCGGCAGGGCTTCAGAATGATTTTTAAATGCAACCAGAGGGCCTTCAGTACTCAACATTTCAGCTGGCAGGTTTTGACCAAGCCCATAGAATGGAAGAGTGATGCCACACAATAAAGCCATTGTCCCTCCAAATTTTCATCCCCAAGGGCTCTTAATATTTCCCCCCATGGGCCCCAAGTTTTTTCTGTATTTTGCTTACTACACTGATTTTATCAAGTAAAATTTTATTTTTTTGACTCTCCAATAATCAAAGCCAAATATAGCTAGCCTTGGAACAAGGTTACCATAGAATATAAGCTGTTCCTTGGAGTAAAAAGACATTAGTGGCCCGGCCGGGTGTGGCTCAGTGGTTAAGCATCGACCTAGGATCCAGGAGATCAGGGTTTGATTCCCGGTCAGGGCACACGCCCAGGTTGCGGGCTGCAGCCGATCAATGACTCTCATCATTGATGTTTCTATCTCTCTCTCTCCCTCTCCTTTCCTCACTCTGAAATCAATAAAGACATATTTAAAAATAAAATAAAATAGTTCAAAAGACTAACAATTTAAAAAAAAGACATTAGTGAAGGATATTACTGTTTTAAGATCATGTATTCATTTATTCAACAAATAATTATTGAAGAAACAAAATATTCCAGGCACTGGGGATAAAGCAGTGAACAAAACCACCAAAGTCCCTGTCCTGGAGGAGATAATATTTTCAATGACATGAGACAGGCAATAGGTAATAAACAAATAACAAATATGTCAGGTGGTGATAAATGCCATGGAGAAAACCAAAGAGAGTAAGGTGGTGAGGGACTTCTAGGGGTTGGAATGCTGTTTTATATGATATAGTCAGGAATAGTCTCTTTAAGTCCAGTGTTTAAGCAGAGATCTGAAGGAAGTGTGGGAATGAACCAAGGGTGTATCTGGGAGAAGAACATTCCTGGCAGAAGGAACAGCAAGTGCAAGGATCTTGAGGCCGGAGTATGTAATTGGCATGTGTGTTAAAGAAATGCTATTTGATTCCAGTGTGACTGAAACACAACAAGCAAAGAGGGAAAGTAATAGAAGATGAGATTAGAGAGATAGCTAAGGATGGATCAGGTAAAAGTTTTGCCCTTTCCTGTGAATGAGCTTGGAGTCAGGAGAGGGTTTTTAGCAGAGGAGCAGTGTGATCTAACTTATGTTTAAAAGAATCACTTTGAGTGCTGTTTGAAGAAAAGATTCTGGGTGGGGAGGGGAGAGGGAGGTTTCAAGGGGTAAAGGAAAGAAAATGCAAGGCCACTTAAGATGCTGTTGTGATCATTCAGGTGAAAGGAGATAAAGGCTATTGACCAGATGGTAGCTGAGAAGGCAGTGAAAACTGATCAGATTCTAGATATATTTTAAAAATAGAACTGATGGATTGACTATGAGGTATGAAAAAAAGAAGAAATTAAATATTCATTCATTTATTCAACAGATATTAACTGAGCATCTTCTATGTACTAGGCACTCTTCTGTGTGCTTGGGACATGGCAGTGAACAAAGCAAACAAAAATCCCTATATTTATGGAGCTCACTTTCTAGTGAAAAATAATACCTAACATTTATTAAGCACTATTCTTTTTTAACTTATTTAATCTTCACCACAACCCAAAAGGTATGTATCTGTGTATACATGTATGGTATTAGCTTCATTTTTAGGATGATTACCCTCACAGAAAGGGTAATTAATTTCTTTGAAGTCTTGCAACTGTAAGTAGCAAAGCCTTGTTTCAAACTTAGGAGTTTTTCTGCTAGAGAGTCTGAGTTCAAACCACTATACTCCAGTGCCTCTCCACCAGGCCAGTAGTCCCCCACCAAGAATCAAACCTGGACCCCTTACATGCAAACCCGGAATCCTAACTGCTAGATGACTCAAAGATTTTTGGCCTGAAAAACTGCAAGAATGCTTTTGCCATTTACTTGATTCTGAACATAAATTAGTAGCCTAGGTCTATAGACTGAATTGTGTGCTCCCCAAAATTCATATATTGAAACCCTAAGTCCAATGTGATGCTATTTGGAAATGGGGCCTTTGGGAGATAATCAGGGTTAGATTAGGTGATGAGGGTGGAGTCCTCATGATGAGATTAGTGTCCTTATAAGAAGAGACACCAGAGTGAGGACCTATGGGGACACAACTAGAAGGAGGCTGTCTACAAACCAGGAAGAGAGGCCTCACCAGCATGTTGTGTCATAGGACCATGTAAGTGTTAGCTCTAATGATCACTAGAATGGCTAAGTAGAATTCAGAAGGGCAGAAGTCATCAGGCCTTCTGAGAAACTGACATACTGCCAGGAAAATCAGGAGGCTTTGGTCAGTAAAATTACCCTGGGATTCTTCCATAGAAATTTTACATCAATATGTTAGAAAGAAATGTGGGGGAATGAAAGTGAAAAAGAATCCTGAGATTTGGAGATATAATCATAGAAACTGCATGCATTTTGTTGAATGCTTACTATATTGTAGACTCTGTGCTAAGTACTGAAAATGTATTACCTTATCTAATCTTCATAATAACCCCAGGAGGAAGATATTAGTATCTCTAATGCATGAGTGTGAGGTTCAGAAAGGCTCAGTGACCCATCCAGGCTCTCCCAACTAAAAAGTGGTGGAGGTGGAACTTAAAGTCCCAGCTGTCTGACTGCAATCCCCCACTGTTCCCCAATAAGGTGAATTCTCCTTCTGTGCTCTCCAGTGAACCCTGCCCAGATTGTCCACTCACTATTACTTGTATTGTTTCTACTACTTCAACTGGGACTTCTTTGTATGTTTGCATACATGCTTTGGTATAATCTCATTCAAACATGTATCCCATCTATCCCATTAATTTTATCAGCTTACAGAGGTCAGAGGCTCTGATTGACATACACCTTTTTACTTCCCATCAGTTTCAGTTATGGAGATCTGCCCACAGCTATCTGCAACCAATAAATTGTTTTAGGAATCTGCAGGTAATTCTGTATGCTTTCACCCAAGACAAGATTAATATCACACTTGCAGGTATAATAATAGTTGTCATTTCTTTAAGGTTTAATTATTGCTCAATATTGTGCTAGCTTCCCATGCATTATCTCACTTAGCCCTGAAAGTATGAATTAGGTGCTCTCATTAAAATCTCTATTTTTAAGATGAGAAATTGAGACTCTGAGAGGTTAAAAACAAAACCTCCTCCACACAGTCACTAAGCTAATAACTGACAGATCCACAGGTCTAGCCATCTTCAAAGCCAGTTTTCTTAACCACAAGGTTTAAAGGAGAAATTAGGCCATAGAAGAATTTGCCTGAATGAAGGAATACATATTTTTAAAATGTGTATCTTTAAATTATTTTTAACAGCTTTATTGAGGTAAAATTGAAATCTGATAAACTCCACATATTTAAAGTTTACAACTGATTAGTTTTGACATATCTATGCACATATAAAACCACCACAATCAAGATATCCATCACCCCAAAAAAGTTCAATGCTTTTCTGTAAGCCCTCATTCCAACCCCCTCTCTGTCCTTCACCCTGTCTCCAAGCACAAATTAATTTTTGAATGTGCAAGGCAGAAACTGAGGTGAGGTTTTTCTTGCCCAATGATCATACCAGCTCTGTCTGTAATATACTGGGTTCATTTGATTAGTGTCAGGAGGCCACTGCAAACTCCCACTGTTCCCCAATAAGGTGAACTCTCCTTCTGCTTATTTTTATTGCTCAAAATATTACAGATGTCCTCTTTTTTCCCCATTGACCCCTTCCACCCTGCACCCACTCCCAGCCCTAGGCCTCCTGATCTGTGACTTGGGATCCATAATGCCAAACTTCAACTTCAGGCTGACATCCAGGTTAACCACAGTAAGAAGAGTGATGATAAATTTTCCCTGGCTTACAAAGCTAATGTAAAAATTCAGCTGGGCTGATTGATTTCCCTTTATAAACAAAAGATGCAGATTATTTATCAAATAGACTGAAATCCTAGGGATCCTTTGAGCTTTTATGTATTAGAAAAAATGGGTTTGGTGTTTATAAGCTTTTGAAAAATCTCTAATTTATCCAGTAGAGTGGGTCCCAGGCTATGACAAAGGTAGAAGAACCAGTCAGCAGCTATATTCTTTTTAAAAATTTTATTTTTATTTTTATTTTTATTGTTCAAAATATTACAGATATCCCCTTTTTTCCCCATTGACCCCTTCCACCTTGCACCCACTCTCCTCCCCAGGCCTCCACCACACTATTGTTTGTGTCCCTGGGTTATGCATATATGCATATAAATTCTTTGGTTAACCTCTCTCCACCCCCACCCCCACCCCCACCTTCCCTCCGAGATTCATCAGTCTGTTCCATGCTTCTATGTCACTGAATCTATTTTTTTTTAAATATATCTTTATTGATTTCAGAGAGAGGAAAAGAAAAGGAGAGAGAGAGACAGACAGAAACATCAATGATGAGAGAGTCATTGATCAAGCCCACAACCGGGCATGTGCCCTGACCGGAAATCGAACCCCAATCTCCTGGATCCCAGGTCGACGCTCAACCTCTGAGCCACGCCTGGCCAGGCACTGAATCTATTTTGTTCATCAGTTTATTATGTTCTTTAGATTCCACATATAAGTGAGATCATGTGATAATTTTTTAAATAAAACCTACCCAAACTATTTATTTGATGAATGGACCTAGAAATGATAGATTGCTGCCAAGTTCTTAGAAAATGATGCATAGGGGTGTTAGAGGGCTTTTCTTTATTAAATCTATGTGTCTATCAACTTTGTTCATTTGCTCAGTTTCCTCCACCACACATTAACTTAACATTTTCACTCTAAGTGGGAAGAAAACTTTGGAGTGAAGAATTGTGTGAACATCTGTGCCCTAACAGATCACTACCCTTGGCCACTGTCACCCATTCAGCCAATTCCCAGCCCTGTTTATGAAATGGAATGATGTGGAAAGATGATTAATATCATTTAAATGGTGAGAGTATTCAAAGCAGTATAACATAAGGATTAATCTATATGGTACAGTCGATATGCCATAGAACAAAGAGAGGTCACTGTGCATGAAAGTGGTCAGGGAAGACTTTTTAAAAGAGGAGTTGTACATAGGCTCAAAGGAGAAGGGGGAAGTATTCCAGATGCATCTAGCCATTGGGATAACTACTAAGTTAGAGGCAGGAATGAGTGTAGCAAATGTAGTGGGTACAGACAGAGAGAAAAGGCATCCCAGTGTTTGGGGTTGAATATATCTAACAGCCATGCATTGCTGACCTAAAAGAGATAGAGACACAGAAAGGAAAGAGGAGTGAGAGTATTTTCCCATTAGTTCTTCTGTCTTTTTTTTACCACAATACGTGGCAATCAGATGTCTGGGGCTTTTCATTTCAGATAATCCCTTGTCTACTCATCAAAGATAAAGTAATTCTGCTTAAAGCAGCTTCTATTAGCAACAGCAGTTAGCACAAAAGAAAAAGTAAGCAGGGGAAGAAAATTCTACAGGGCAAACATTTTCCCTTGATTTTTCTGTCAAAGATTAAGTATTCCATGGTGGGAAACATCCAAGGCTCAACCTCTCTGTAGTTGGCCATCTGGTAGTCAAACACTTCTGATCTCCAACCTCTATTTTGAAAGCAAAACATAGTTCATGCAGGCACCCAGAAAGCAAGGAATCATTTAAGAGAACTGAGTCCATCTTCACTTGCTTTGTCACAGACAGTCAGTGTTAAAATAGACTTAAATGTGATCTGCTCTGATCTTTCAGGACAAAGTTTAGCCGAAGTAAGCTCCTAGTGGTCATCTTGTTCATCACCCTGCCTTGGGGCCATTTTAACATAAACTATTTATCCCAGAGAGTGTTAAGCTCCATCCAATAGAATTCTGAGAGGCTGTTGCAACCTTCCATTACTGAATTCTTCCTTTCATCTTAGAGCCATAGAATTTTGGAGCTCAAAGGGAACTTAGGGACTCTCCATTTTTTAGAAGAATATTTTTATATTATAAAATTATTTAGAAAGTTAAGAAAATTAGAATTTTTTATTTTTAATTTATAACAGAACATTACAGACAAAGCTGATCTCTTCTCAATCTCAGACACATCTTTGTGAACCACCCTATCCCCTTAGAGGTAAGAATTATTATCAGTTTGCTGATTTTCCTTTCAGATCATTTTTGGTATTTCTACATACATAAAAACATGTAGTATTATTTTTACATGTTTTAATTTGTCTTCAAAGGTATCATGCTTTCTGGCTTTCTTTATTCAGCATTGTTTTGAGATCTAGATCATTCTTTTTAACTGTTCTTTAATATTTCATGTATGAAAGTACCACATTTTCTTTATCCACTTCCTTCTTGATGGACATTTACAAATCTTCTTTATGAGGTTTATGAGAATGGACGTTTAGAGAAGTTAAAGATTGGCCCAAGGTAGGTTTCAGCACAGCTGGAACTAGAGTTCACATTTTAGATGAGAGGCAGATTAACTTCTCTAAAGTTCGCTATCCGGGCTCATTCATGAAAGCCTTAGTTGGTCCAATTTGAGATTAGAGCATTGGCTTAAAGAGTGCGAAAATTCTGAACTTAAATACTTCCCAAAGCTGGTAATCCCAACAGCCTTAATGTGTGGCCTTGTGTACTGAAGAGCTTTGGGGCTCATCCCTGGGGGAAATAAAAAGCTGTGACAAAGCTACACTTCTGAACAAGTGGAAATATGCAAGAGCACTGTAGGCCCTGAGAAGCATCACACCCAGCCCAAAATATTTCCCCTACTCTTTTTCTGCAGTCTGAAAAACCTTCCTTTCAGTCTTATAGCTTTGGATCTTGAAGGTTTTTTCACTCATAAAATCGCCCTGGACCCACCCTGATAGAAAAGGTAATGTTGGTCATCAACAGGCAGTTGATAACTTGCTCCAAGGAACTCATTATAGAAGATGGACATGCATCCAGGTAGGTGGTCAGGATGAAGCAAAAGAAAGGAGAAAGAAAGAAAATGGACTTTTATTGATGCCTGCTATGCTTCAAGCAATGTGCTAAGTATTTTATATACATATTATTAGAATGAAATTATTGATGCTATTTTCCATGTTCGGAAACAAGAGCTCAGAGAGATTAAATGGCATTCCCAAATTTCATTTGTTCATTCATTCATCCATTCATTTGTTCACTCAACAAAATTTTACAAAGCTACTATTGCTATGTGCCAGATGCTGTGCTAGGTGAGAAAATATAATAGTGAACATGACAGACCAGGTTTTTGAATCCATGAGAAGTTATATATCATGGACAATACTAGATTAGTAAGTATGGTCAGGCACACTGGATTGGGCACTGTGAATATTGACAGCAAGCAAATCATAAGCTCCTTGAGGTCTCATTCATTTCTTCATTCAACAAACATATATTGAGTGCCTACTACAATTAGCCAAGATGCTAAACACTTTGGCAAAATATAAAGATGAATAATATAATGCATACTCATAAGAGTGCTTAGGACATAAAAGGTGTTTACTCAATACTTGAATACCAGCCTAGAACCTTTAAGTTCAAGCCCAAGTGACAACCTTGTGTTTTCAAACTATTTGTCTTGTCTGGTGCATAGGAAAACTTGTGTCAATCTGAGGAGTAAGGGAGGGTCTAATGGGTAAAAATGAGTAACAGCTACCATCTCCATGAAACTTCAATGCTTTATAAAATGCTTCAGTTAATACAACAAGGGTCAACAAAGCAGTTGTGTGGTTTTTTACCAACTGACTGACAGGCAGATGATACCTTATTGACACAAATTTGAGCAGATTCTTACTCTCTGACTAGAAGCAAAGTGGCAAAAGAATTTCAAGTGCATCTGGAGTTGCCAGTGTGTCTGGATGTGGGCTGCTTTTTTTCTAAGATCCAGAGCAAAGAAGAGAATCTTCCTTAAAGGAAGAACTCTTGCAGTATAGGAAACTTAAAACAGTATACTCCCATTTCTCTAATTGCAGCTTTTGTGCTATTGTTGTTAAAGGTTTTACTTTTAGATGTAAAAGTAAACATTGTTAACATTATAGCTAAAGTGGTCTATTTCATTTATAATAGCCAAGCTATGGAAGCAACCCATCAATAGAGAAGTGGATCAAAAAGATGTGGTGCATATATACAACGGAATCTTACTTGGCCATAAAAAATTAAAAAATCTTACCATTTGTGACAGCATGGATAGACTCAGAGAGTATTATGCTAAGTGAATAAGTCAATCAGAGAAAGAAAAGTGGATAAAGAAGAGTGGTATATAAATACAATGGAATATTACTTGGCCATAAAAGAATGAAACCTTACTACAACAGCCCAAAATCTATGGGACACAGTGAAAGGAGTTCTAAGAAGGAAGTTCATAGCATTACAGGCCTACATCAAGAAACAAGAAAAATCTCAAATAAATAATCTAATTTTACACCTAAAAGCACTAGAGAAAGAACACCAATCAAAGTCCAAAGTGAGCAGAAGAAAGGAAATAATAAAGATCAGAGCAGAAAAAGTAAAATAGAGTCTAAGAAAAACAATAAAAAATGTCAATGAAACTGAGGGCTGGTTCTTGGAAAAGATAAACAAGATTGACAAACTGTTAACCAGACTCATCAAGAAAAAAAGAGAGAGGACTCAAATAAATAAAATCATGAATAAAAAAAGAGAAGTAACAACTGACACCACAGAAATACAAAGGATTATAAGAAAATATTATGAACAACTATAGGCCCAAAAGTGGACAATCTGGAAGAAATGGACAAATTCCTAGAAACATACAATCTCCCAAAATGAATCAAGAAGAAACAGACCACTTGCGACAAGATGGATGGACTTAGACAGTATTATGCTATGAAAAATAAGTCAGAGAAAGACAAATTCCATATGATTTTGCTTATATGGAAATCAAAAGAACAAAATAAATGAACAGAACAGAAACATACTCATATACACAGAGAACAGACTGATTGTTGCCAGATGGGAGAGGGTTTGGGGGCCTGGTTGAAAAAAGGTGAAGGGGTTAAGAAGTGTAAATGGGTAGTTACAAAATAGTCATGGGGATGTAAAGTACAGCATAAGGAGTATAATCAATAATATTGTAAAAACTATGTATAGTGCCAGGTGGGTACTAGAATTATTGGGGGGATCATTTTACAAATTATTTAAGTGTCTAACTACTATGCTGTACACTTGAAACTAATATAAAATAATATTGAGCATCAACTGTAATTGAAAAATAAAATAAATAAAAAAATTGCCTGTGTCTGTCCAGTTGTCCCAGTACCATTTATTGAAAAGACAATTCTATGTACACTAAATGATCTTGACACCCTTGTCAAAAATCACTTTACCATAGACACATGGTTTTATTTCTAGACTCTCAGATCTATTCTATTGATTTATATGTCCGTCCTTCTTCAATACCACTGTTTTATTTTGAATTTTAGTAAGTTTTAAGACAGAGAAGAATAAGTCTTCAAAGAGTGTTCTTTTTCTAGGTATTTTGAGGTATTATGGGTCCCTTGAAATTCCACATGAATTTTAGGATGTTTGTCAATTTCTACAACAAGCCAACCAGGATCTGATAGACATTACATTAAATCTGTGGATAACTTTGGGAACCATTGGCATGTTAACATGGAATACATTCCCTTTTACTTAGATCTGTAACTTCTTTCAGTGATACTTTAATGTACACTTCTTTAGGTTTTTAAATTTTATTCCTAAGTATTTTATTCTCTTTGATGCTACTGTAAATGGAATTGTTTTCTTCATTTCATTTTCTGGATGTTGAATGCTAATATATAAAGATATATTTAATTTGTATATTGATCTTATATCCTGCAAACTTGCTGATTTTTTTAGTTCTATTCATTTTTTGTGTGAATTTCTTATGATTTTCTTTATGCAAGGTCATGCCATCTATGAATAAAGATAGTTTATAGATTTCTTTACAATCTAGATGCCTTTTAAAATTTTTTCTTGCTTAATTAATTGCCCTGTCTAGAACTTCTAGTACTATGTGGAATAAAAGCGGCAAAATGAACCTCGTTATCTTGTTTCTGACCTTAGAGAGAAAGCATTCAGCCTTTCGCCATTAAATGTGGTGTTAGACATGGTTTGTTTCTGTAGATGGCAAATGTCAGGTTAAGTTCCATTCTATTCCTAGTTTATTGAGTATTTTTATCATAAAAGTGTGTTGGTTATTGTCAAATGTGTTTTCTGCCTTTAATGAGATTTTCATTTGACTTTTGACCTTTGATCTATTGATACAGTGTATTACACTTATTGATTTTCATATGTTAAACTAACCTTACATTCCTGGGATAAATCCCACTTGGTCATGGTATATAATCCTTTTTATATGTTGCTAGGTTCACTTTCTTAGCATTTTGTTAAGGAGTTTTGCATTTATATTCCTAAGGAATATTGGTATGTAGTATCCCTTATGATGATGTCTTCATCTGGTGTTAGTGTCAGGGTACTATTGACCTCAAAAAATGAGTTTGGAAATGTTTCCTCCTCTTCTATTTTTGTGAAGAATTGGTGTTAATTTTTCTTAAATTGTTTGGTAAAATTCACAGTGAAGCCATCAGAGCCTGAGTTTTTCTTTGTGAGAAGATTTAAAACTACTAATTCAATCTCTTTACTTCTTATAGGTCTATTCAGATTTTTATTTCTTCTTGGGCAAGTTATCTAATTCATTGGCATATATATTAGTCAGAGTTCTCCAGAGAAACAGAACCAATGATCTATATACAATGTGTGTATACACATTCATCACATACACACACACACACACACACACAATTGAATCATGCAATTAAGAAGGCACAGAAATTCAGACTCAGGAGAGTTTATGGTATAGTTCCAGTCCAAATTCAAGTTTCTGAGAATCAGGAAAGTCAATGGTGTAAGTTCCAGTTCAAGTCTGAATTCAAAGACAGAAGACTGGTGTCCCAACTTGAAGATAGGTAGAGAGAGAGAATTCTTTCATACTCAGTCTTTTATTCCATTCAGGCCTTCAACAAATTGGATGAGGACCATCCACATTGGGGAGGACAATCTGCTTTACTTAGTCCTAATTAAAATGTTAATCACATCAAGAAACACCCTCACAGACACACACAGAAATAATATTTAACCAAATACCTGGGCACTCCATAATCCAGTCAAGTTGACACACAAATTTGACTATAACAGCTTACAGTTGTTCATATTATTAATCCTTTTTATTTCTGTAAGTTAGTAGTTACGTCACTTCTTTCTTTACTGCTTTTAGGAATTTGTATCTTCTCAAACTTTTCCTTACTCACTCTAGCTAAAGGTTTGTCAGTTTTGTTAGTCTTTTCACATATTTGACTTTTGAGTTTCTTTATTTTCTCTATGGTTTTCCTATTGTCTATTTATATCAACTGTAATATTTATTATTATTTTCCTTCTACCTCCTTTGTGTTTAGTTTCCTCTTATTTTTCTAGTTTTTCAAGCTGGAAGTTATTTATTTGAGATCTTTTTTCTTTGACAATATAGTTGCTTATAGCTATAAATTTCCTTTGAGTATTGCATTAGCTGAATCCCATATGTTTGAGTATGTTGTATTTCATTTTAATTCATTTTGAGGTATTTCATTATTTCCCTTATGATTTATTCTTTGTCACATCCTTGCCAATACTTTTGATTTGCCAATGATAGCCATTCTGAAAGGTCTAATGTGATGTTTTGTTGCTGTTTTAATTTGCATTTCTCTGATGCTTGGTGACATCGGCATATTTTCATATAGGCCATCTGTCTGTCTTCTTTGGAGAGGTGTCTATTCAGGTCCTCTGCTCATTTTTTAATTAGATTTTTTGTTTTATTAATATTGAGTTGTATGAGTTTCTTATAAATTTTGGATATTAACCCTTTATCAGATGTATTAGTGTCAAATATGTTCTCCCATTCAGTAGGTCGTCTTTGTTTTGTTAATCGTTTCCTTTGCTGTGCAAAAACTCTTTAGTTTGATGTACTCCCATTTGTTTATATTTTCTTCTGCTTCCCTTGCTTGAGTAGATATGAGGAAAAATATTGTTAAGAGAAACTTTTAAGATTTTACTGCCTATCTTTTCTTCTAGGAGTTTTATAGTTTTGATTCTTACATTTAAATCTTTAATGCATTTTGAGTTTATTCTTGTATATGGCATAAGATGGTGGTCTAGTTTGATTTTTTGCATGTATTTGTCCAATTTTTCCAATGCCATTTATTGAGTTGACCATCTTTACCTTATTGTATGTTCTTGCCTTCTTTGTCAAATATTAGTTGACCTTATAGGTGTGAGTTTATTTCTCAGCTTTCTATTGTTCCATTGATATATATGTCTGTTTCTATGCAAGTACCATATTTTTTTTATTACTCTAGCCTTGTTTGATATCAGGAAGTGTTATCCCTCCAACTTTCTTCTTCTTTCTCAAAATTGTTGTGGCTATTTAGGGTCTTTTATAGCTCCATATAAATTTTTGGGTTATTTGTTCTAGTTCAGTGAAATACACCATTGGTATTTGAATAGGAATTGCCTTGAATTTATAGATTGCTATGGGTAGTATGGACATTTTAATAATGTCAATTCTCCCTACTTATGAGCATGGTATATGCTTCCATCTATTTGTATCTTTCTCAAACACTTTCTTCAGCATCTCATAATTTTCTGAATACAGGTCTTCTACCTACTTGGTTAAATTTATTCCTCAGTATTTTTGATGCAATTATAAATGAGATTGTTTTCTTAGATTCCATTTTTGGTAGTTCATTATTGGTGTATGAAAATGCAATCAATTTTTGAATATTTATTTTGTATCCTGCTACATTACTGAAGTCACTTATCAGTTCTGGTAGTTTTTTGGTCGAATCTTTAGGGTTCTCTATATACAGTGTCATGTCATCTGCAAATGATGAGAGTCTTACTTTCTCCTTTCAAATTTGTATGCCTTTTATTTCTTATTCTTCCCTGACTGTTGTGGCTAGGACTTCCAGTACTATGTTGAATAAGTGTAGTGAAAGCAGACATCCCTCTCTTGTTCCCAGTCTTAAGGGAGATGCTTGTAGATTTTGCCCATTGAGAATGATGTTGGTGGTAGGTTTGTCATATATGGCCTTTATTACATTGAGGTATGATCTCTCTATTCTCACTTTGCTGAGAGTTTTAATCATAAATGGGTGCTGGATTTTACTGAATGCTTTTTTGGCAACTATTGATATGATCGTGTGATTTTTGTCTTTCATTTTGTTTATGTGGTGTATTATGTTAATTGATTGGAAGATACTGAACCATCCCTGTTTATCTTTTACTTTTTTGTTCTATTTTTGAAAGTGGGCTATAATATTAATAGCTGTTGTTGAATTTTCTATTTCTCACTTCATTTATTTCAATTGTTGCTGCATGTATTTTGGTGCTCTGTTATTAGGCACATATATGCTTATAATTTCTGTATCTTTATGACCTTTTCATTTTAAAATATTTTTTTCTCTCCAGTAATGTGTTTTGTCTTAAAGCTTAATTTATCTAATATTAGTATAGCCACCCCAGCTCCCTTTTTGTAATTATTTGCAATGGTATAAGTGTAGTGACCCTTTGACCCTTTACTTTCAACCTAGTCATGTCTAGCAATCTAAAATGTATCTCTTAAAGATAGCATATAGTTGATTTTTTCCTTTCTGCTAATCACTGCCTTTTATTTAAAATATTTATTGTATTTATATTTATTGTAATTACTGATAATGTAGAGTTTATGTCTGTCTTTTCTCTATTTGTTTTATATATGTCTTATTGTTTATGTTTCTTTATTCCACCATTATTGCCCTTTTTGTGTTAAGTAGATATTTTTTAATATAGCACTTTAATTCTCTTTTGTTTCTATGTATGTTAGTTATTTTATTGGTGGCTGCCATAAGGGGTTTACATTTTAACTTTAAAAAAATTTAACATGGATTAAGTCCAACTTAATTTTAAGAGTAAACCATACTTTCTTTCAATATACCTTTGTTCCCTACACTCTCCTTTCAGGTATTATTGTCAGAAAAATTACATATGTATATATTATCAGCCTATCAAAAAACTTTTGTAATTAATGGTTTATGAACTTTCATTTTAAATAAAAAAGGAGGACAAAAGACCAACATACCATTATACTATCCTTTTCATTTATATATGTATTTCCTTTACTGGTGCTCTTTATTTTTTCATATACATTCATGTTATTGTATAGTATCCCTTTATTTCAGCCTACAGCAATTATTTTATAAAACTTTTTGTAGGGCAAGTGTAATCAGTCTTTGTTTATCTGGGAATGTCTTTGTATTGCCTTCATTTTTGAAAAATGACTTTGCTGAATATAGAATTCTTTGTTGACAGTTTCACTTTCAGCTCCTTGAGCATGACTCCCAACGCTTCTGCCCTCAATTGTTTGTGATAAAAAATAAGTTGTTAATCTTATTGAAGAAACTTTATATAATGAGTTACTTCTCTTTTGTCCCTTTCAAGATTCTGTCTTTCTTGTGACGCTTTTAATATGGTATGACTAGGTGTATATCTCTTTGAGTTTACTCTAGATAAATTTGTTGAACTTATTGCATGTGCAGATAAATGTCTCTCCATAATATTTGTGAAAGTTTTGGTCATTATTTTAAAACATTCTTCCTGCACTTTCTATTGCTTCCCTTTGAAACTACCATTATGTGTATCTTGGTGCACTTTTCCCACAAGTGTCTGAGACTCTGTTCACTTTTCCATATTCTTATTTTCTTTCTGTCCCCAAGACTAGATCATTTGAATTGATCTATCTTAAATTTCACTGATTCTTCTTTGTTCAGCTCAAAATTTGTTATACCCCTCTAGTGTATTTTTCATTATTGTACATTTCAACTTCAAAATGTATGGTTTTTGTTTTTTAATAATTATTCTTTATTGATATTATTTGTTAAAATAGTGTTTTCATACTTTTAATCCTTTGGACTTGGTTTCCTTTAGTTCATTTAATATATTTATAATAGCTGATTTAAAAATTTTTGTCTACAAGTTCAATTTTGGGGCTTCCTTTGGGACATTCCTATTGACTGGTTCATTTTTCCTATGTATGAGCCATACTATCCTGTTTGTGTGTCTAGGCATTTTTGTTGAAAACTGGACATTTCAAATATATATGATATGGCAGCTGTGGAAATCATATTGCTCCCTTATTCAGTTTTATTGCTGTTGTTTTTGTTTGTTGCTATTGTTTATTTATTTAGTGACTTTCCTGGACTAATTATGTAAAGTCTATACTCTATGTTGTGTGAGGCCACTGAAGTCTCTGCTCAGGTAGCCTGGTGTTCAGTTAATGATTAGACATAAATTTCTTTAAATACCTTGAACTACTAATTTTCCTAGCTTTTTCCAAGTGGCCCTGTGCTTGTTGGGGCAAGCCTTCAATGCCCTGGCAGGCAGTTTACAGTTATTCCTTAACGTTCACTTCTTGATTGTGCAGAGCCTCATGCTCAGTCTTATGTGAGAAATAAGGCTTTTCTTGGGTATTTTCTGGTCATACACACAGCCCTGCACATGTGCATTATTTTTTGGATTCTGGGGGAAATTTCAGAGCTATTCAAAGCACTATATGGATCTCTCATTCCCCATATTCTTCTTTTATGTTTTTGATCAGCCGCTTGTTTGCCCCAACTGCCTCAGGGACCTTATAGTGTTAAAATTTTTCACCTGATTATTTTGACAGCTCAGAAATAAGGTTTTCTTAACAACAACAAAATCTCTGAAGTAATGTTATATAAAGACAAGCCCTGAGAATGGAGCTTTTCCAGAGATTTGCCAGACAGGTCAAATAGTGACAATTTTCCAGGGGCGGGCCTGTGGGGAGCTCCAAACCCATTCTGTCATCTGCAGTGGCTACTAGGCTGCTGGGTTTTTTTTAGTTACTATGGTTCTGAAGTTGCAGGTTTTCAAGGCTACCATAAATCTGGAGACTGGGCAATAGGACTAAAGCAAGTGAAATGTTCTCTGCTGCTACTGAGATTTAGCCGTATTTTTGGAATAACTGCTTCTCAGGCTGTTGCAAGCCTTTGATTAATTTCCAGAGCTCTGAAAATGTCACTTTGAATAATTTTTGCCAGTGTTCTCATTGATTTTATGAAAGATCCTTACATCACCATGCCAGAAGTGCTTCTCCTATGCTGGGTATTTTCATATTACTATAAATATTCTTCAGCTTTGCTAGGGACACAGGTAAGATATTTGGGAACAGAATGATCCTTTACAGTCTTGCTTTTTTAAAAATTTATCTTTATTGTTGAAAGCATTATACATGTTCCCTTTTGTCCCCATTGACCCCTTCTACCCCAAACTCAACCCCCAGCCCCATTAAATTTTGTTATATGGGACCAGAGATTTGTTTAATCTGGGGCTAATTATTTCTCACTATCAAGGTAAGGCCTTTCTCCCTAGTGCCCCTTTATGTATAAAGGTTCCAGTCTGGCTAGTAGCAATAGGATCAATTCCCCTTTGTGAACACCAGGTAATGTTCCATCTAATACTTCAGGTGGTTCTTTCTCCAGCCTTGGATTGCCTTGTCATATGTATGTACTGATACAGATATTTGGAGTTTCCTCTGTAGAACTCTCTCTTGTCCAATACTCTATCCTGTCATCTCTAGATGACCTAGTATCCCTGAACACCTAGCTCTATCTCCTTATCACAGGGAGCCCTCCAGTGTCTGTCTCAGTTCCTTCTCCCTATACCATGGCCTAAAAACCCTCTGAAGGCAGTAAGGTTGGTAAATTAGAGAATTCTCCTCACTTGTTTTCCATCACTTGTTTTCCATCTCTCAGAAACAACTGTTCTTCATTAGCTGATATCCAGTCTCCTGAAAGCAATTGTGTCATTTGTTTTGTCTCAACTTTTAGTTGTTTTAAGTGTGAGGTCAAATTAAGTTTCTGCTATTTGATTTTGGCTAGAAGCCGAAGCCTCTACATAACATACTTTTTAAAAATGTTTTTATTGATTTTAGAGAGAGAGGAAGGGAGAGGGATAGAGAGAAACATTGATGAGAGAGAAATATTGATAGGCTGCCTCCTTCACGCCCCCTACTGGGGATTGAGCCTGCAACCCAGGCATGTGCCCTGACTGGGAATCAAACAGATGACCTCTTCATTCATGGGTCGACACTCAACCATTGAGCCACACCACCAGGCCATAATTTTAAGTTTTTTTCTGCATTATTAATGTTTTCTCCATCACTTCTTTTTTGCCCAGTTTTGGTTTTTTTTACATATTATTGTCTCTCCATCAATTCCTTAAGTTTAGACCATCAACAAAACAATAAATACAGCCCCAGTTTATAGCATTTTGCCAATTTGTGTGGTGTAAATTCTCCCACTGTGGCCAATTTCAAGCTATATAATATTTCCATTATATAGATAAAATATATGGAATTTATCTCAAGAACAAAAATTACAGTAAGATAATTAAGATGTGATTAAGTTTTAAGTATTACTTTGTTTTTAACATAATTTATTTAATTTTAAGTTGATATAATTTAATTTTTAATAATAACTGTTTAAATACTAGCTAAAATAAATTCCTGAAATTTTAACAATCAGCTCTTGTGAAATAGTGTGAGCTGTCTGCAGCACACTACTGCCTCTATCTTTGGGGATTAGAATCACTGTGGAAGCATCACTGTAAACCAATATACAAGGAACAGACTTCATCTACCTGGGGATATGTGTGCATGCTCCTTGCTCACTAAGGGTGTCAGGCCACACTATCAAATACCCAAAGCAAGCATTTTACCACCTTTTTCTCTCCAGAGTCAAAAAAGCTATCCTCAAAGCTCCACCATTAAAAATTAATTATTATAGACCTTGAAGTCTTTTGGATTTCTAAGAATCCCTTTTTAAAATGGCAAGGTATTTCTTGTGAGCAGTAATATTTTCAGCCCTTTAATTGTATGGATATTAGGCAGCTAAATAAGAACAAGGTCTTGTGTCATTGGCTCATAGGCTCTGTGCTTGGTGTAGGCAGCAGTGGTAGATGCCAGAGAGAAATAAAAGTGGGAAAGTAGAAATATGTCCCCCAAACTGCCTTTTTCATAGTCTTTCAGAAGTGCACCTCCACTGTATCCACATGTTGGACAGGGTTTTAAAATACTAAATGAATTCCATTTTGGCCTGACTGCCTACTAGCAGGGAATACCACATGAGCTGCTGACCATTCTATCTTGCCCATCCCCTTAAGAATATTTTTATATTACGGAATAATTGAAAGAAGAAAAAGATAACAAGGTCATCCATAAACTTAAAAGGATTAAAATACCCTTCCAGAATAAAATAAAGTGCCCTTTCAATAACAGCTATGCCAAAATACAAAAAGTAAGGAACATTCAGCCGTTCGTGTAAGTAAAGGATGACTAGAATGAGAAACCAGAGAAAAATAAAGAATTTGATATAGACAACCAGGTTTGCAATGAAATTGTCATTTTTTACTTGAGTTTAAAATAATATTTTGAAATTATACTTGGGTGATGTATAATAGTCCATTGATAAATACACAGAATGTGTACAAACTTTTTAATACCTTCAAGGAAGAAGAGTACTAACAGCCACATCAAACTCCTCTAACAATAATCAGCAATTCCTGTATAAAGCTGTTAGGCCCATTCACCAAGCAGGCAAAGCAAATTCCCAGTCATCTTCACTGAGTTCAAGGGGCAGAACATTACCAACATCCTCCCCCAATAAAAAATATATATATCACCCCCAAGTCACCGAATAAAGATCCCTAACTTCCTCCTAATCCTGAACTCAAGGCAACTTCTCACTGCCTATGATGAGTGGAGTCTAATAATTTCGTGTGTTACTCCAGAAAACAATAAGTAGATTTGACCTGTGCTCTTTTATACAGCTGTTAGGATGTAAAGGATACCTTCAGATTTTTAACTTTTCCAAGGTAAGAAGAAATCTAAAGTGGATGTCTGGGTGCCTGGCCAGGTGGCTCCATTGGATGGAGCATTATTCCATACACCAAAAAGGTTGCAGGTTCAATTTCAAGTCAGGGCACATACCTAGGTTGGAAGTTTGATCCCCAGTTGGGAAGGCAACTGATCGATAGTTCTCTCACATTGATGTTTTCTTCTCTCTCTCTCTCTCTTTCTCTCTCAAAATGGGTAAACATATCCTTGGGTGAAGATTTAAAAAATAAAATAAATAGGGGAGACAACAAGATGGCAGCATAGGTAACAGCGGTACCTGCCGCCTCCCACACCCACATCAAAATTACAACTAAAATACAGAACCACCATCATTCAGAACCTCCTGAAATCTAGCTGAACAGAAGCCCTACAATGAGGGAATTGAAGAAGCACATTGAAACCGGTAGGAGGGGTGCAGATGCAGGGAAGAATCTGGGCTGAATTGTGGAGACATGGCCACAGTCCCACACCCAGGTGCCGTGGTTTGAAACTGGGAGATATATCTCAGCTGTGGAGGTTTCCCAGAAAAGTGCAGGGGCCCAGCCCCACATCAGGACCCCCAGCCCAGGTTTCCAGTGCTGGGAAGAGAAGTCCCCACAACTCTGGGCTGTAAAAACCAGCGGGGGTTGTGGCTGAGTGAGCAGAGGCTGCTGGAGTATCAGGCAGCTCCTCTTAAAGGGCCTGCACACAGACTTACTCAGATACGCTCCCTTGGAGCTCCAGCACCAGGCAGCAGCTTGAAAGGAACCTGAGACATTTGGGGAGGAACTTGCCTGGAATCAGGAAGAAAGCTGGAGGGGCAGCTTTCTCCTAGACAGAAGAGCTGGCAGAGGCCATGGCTCCTTTGATGAGCCCTCCTCCAACAGAGCTGGCAGGCAGGCGCCATATTTGAATGTCCAGCACCTGACTCACACCTTTTTCCCCACCCTGGTGATTCCCAGAGACCCCGCCCCTCCCTACTTGCAAGTTCATCCAGCCCATTTCCAGTGGCTTTTTTATGCAAGTGGCTTCTGTAGCCTCATGCTTAGGACTCTCCTAAAATCTCTCAAACAAGCAGCAGCTGGCCTCAGCATGCCTCATACCTCTCGTTAAGTGGCCCTAGGCCTGGCACTAGTGGCAGCCTGCATTGGTTCATAGCTTGGCCTCTCCTGGACACCTCCAAGCCTAGCACAAGTAGCAGCCATCTACAGATTGCTGTTTAACTTGTGCTTGGTGGCCCTGGGCAGGGCACAGGCAGAGACTCACTTTGCACCTCCCAGGAGGCCCCAGAGACAGTGCACCTGGTGGTCAGCCTTGATCACCCTGGATGACAATCATACCACATCCACAGGTCACACACTCAAGGGGTGCACTTGGTGAACACCAAAGCTTCGCTGAAGTAATTCCTGATCCATAGAGGTGTTTCCAGCACAGCAGCTCTTCTGTTGTAGCTGCAGCTGGTCCTCACAGCTGACTGGCCTGGGGGTCAATTCCTCCCAGTGATGGAACAGCAACCAAGGCTCATCTCCAACAGGACAGTGCACACAGCTCACACAGGGGAGCACCTAGAAGGCCCAGCTCAGGTGACTGGGGAGTCTGAGCCACTGGAACCTACAGGATACCTACTACACAAAGCCACTCTACCAATTTCAGGAGACATAGCAGCTCTACCTAATACACAGAAACAAACACCTGGAAGAAGCCAAAATGTGGAGGCAAAGAAATATGTCACAAAGAAAGAAAAGAAGAAATCTCCAGAAAAGGAAATAAATGAAATAGAGCCAAGCAAGCTACTAGAGTTCAAAATAATGGTTATAAGGATGCTCAAGGATCTTTGTAAGACTATTAAGGAAACTAGTGAGATCATCAATGACATAATAAAATACCAATCAGAAATGAAGGCTACTCAAACTGAAATGAAGAATAACTCACAGGGAATAAACAGTAGAAAAAAAGGACCCTGAGAATCAAATCAGCAATTTGGAATGTGAGGAAACAAAAAACACCCAACCAGAAGAGCAAAAACGAAAAAGAATCCAAAAATATGAAGATAGTATAAGGAGTCTCTGGGACAAGTTCAAGTGGCCCAACATTCGTATTATGGGATACAAGAAGGAGAATAAAGAGAGCAAGACACTGAAAACTTATTTGAAAAAATAATGATAGAAAACTCCCTACATGGGGAAAGAAATCGACTTACAAGTCCAGGAAGCACAGAGAGTCCCAAACAAGGGGAAACCAAAGAGGCCCATAGCAAAGCACATCATAATTAAAATGCCAAAGGTTAAAGACAAAGAGAGAATCTTTTTTTTTTTAAATATATCTTTATTGATTTCAAAGAGAGGAAGGGAGAGGGAGAGAGAGAGAGATAGAAACATCAATGATGAGAGAGTCATTGATCGGTTGCAGCCCGTAACCCGGGCATGTGCCCTGACCGGGAATCGAACCCCGATTGCCTGGATCCTAGGCCGACGCTCAACCGCTTAGCCACTCCCGGCTGGGCCAAAGAGAGAATCTTAAAAGCAGCAAGAGAAAAGCAGTTAGTTACCTACAAGGGGACACTCATACAACTGTCAGCTGATTTCTCAAAAAAGGGAGTGGCAAGAAATATTCAAAATGATGAAAAGCAAGGACCTACAACCAAGATTGCTCTACCCAGCAAAGCTATCATTTAGAACTGAAGGTCAGATAAAGAGCTTCACAGATAAGAAAAAGCTAAAGGAGTTCACCACCACCAAACCAGTATTACATGAAATGTTGAAGGGTCTTTTTTAAGAAGAAGCTAATGAACAAAAGAATCTGACAAAAAAAACAGACCCAGAGACATTGAAGCATGCAACAGATGATCACATCTCAGAGGGAAGAGGGTAGAGGGGTGGGGGTGGGAAGAGATTAACCAAAGAAGTTATATGTATATATGCATAACCCCTGGACACAGTCAATAATGGGGTGAAGGCCTGGGGAGAGGGTGGGAGCAAGGTGGAGGGGGTCAATGGGGAAAAAATGGGATACCTGTAATACCTTCAACAATAAACATAAATTTAAAATAAAATAATAAAATAAAATAATAAAAACTCAAGTGGATATCTGAGTCAGCTTGGGCTACCCTAACAAAATACCAGGGACTGGATGGCTTAAACAACAGAAATTTATTTTCTCAGTTCTTCAGGCTAGGAAGTCTAAGGTAAAGGTGTCAGCTGATTTAGTTTCTGGCGAGAGCTCTCTTCTTGGCTTGCAGATGGCACCTTTTCTCTACATTCTGACTTGATGGAAAGAGTGAGTGAGGTCCCTGGGGTCTCTTCTTATAAGGGCACTAATCCTAGAAGGGACCCACCATCATGACCACATTTAACCTTAATTGTTTCCTTACTCCAAATACAATTACACTGGAGGTCGGGGCGTCAACGTACAAATTTAGGGGACATAATTCAGTCCATAGCAGTGGGGAAGATTTCTGTCACTTAAAAATATTTTATGCATGGTCAACTTGGTAAAGGCCACAAGGGCCAAATCTTCTCTGGAGTTCAGCTGAAACATGGTGACTCTGTCTTCAAATACAATGTGAAGTGCAGCCCTGGGATGGCTACAGAAATAATTCACACAATGGCTTTTGCTTCGATCAATGTATTTCATACAGTACTTCACTTCTCCATTTTCCACCGAAGGGACCAACAAAGTGGGAAAAGCCCAAAACATGGAGTAGTCAGAAGACTGAGGTTATAATCCTGACTCTGCTGCTTATTATTCCTTGGGTATTGGAGCAAATTATTAATTTCTGTAATGCTGAAAATATTCACCTATTAAAAATGGAAATGACAACAACTCTGTGAGGTAGGCGAGGGTAAGTGAAAGAACCAAATGAGATGGTTTATGTAGAAGAACTTTGCAATCATAAAGCTCTAGATCAATATCAGGAACATTTAAACTATAGAGAGCTTAGATACCTCCTGACTTCTAAGGATATTTCATCTGGGAAAGACAATGGCCAAAAAAGACCTTTTTAATGGGAGGTACAAAATTCCAAGATACTAATATTGAGGAAATTTGAGGATAAATTAAAGTCCCATACTGCACAGTAAATTGTGAACATAACTTACAGAACTTCTTACTATAAGAAGTAGTACAGGATGACTAATTAGATGAATAACACTAAAAAAAGTTTCTGGTCAACTAGTACTCATCAAAGTATGGTTCCACAAATCACCGATGTCCATCAGATTGCACTCAAGTGTTCTACTGCCAAAATCAATCTGTGGCAGTCATTTTTCAACTTATAGAAACAATTTTATTTCATGGGGAGAATTTTCTCCATTTCAGGTTTTTCAGTCACAAATTCCTCTTAATCTTTAGTGACTGCTAGCAGACAGCCAAACAAATGAACCTGTGGCAAAAGAGCACCTAGGAAAAGCACATCAGGCTTTTATTTGTTTGTGGACACATACTTGTGCCTGCACATAAACTGCTATTAAAAATTCCCTGTAGTCATACGATGTAGGAAACATACCATACAACAGTATGGTGATTACCAGAGGAAAAGGAGGGTGGGGAGAGGAAGAATAGAGGAAAGGGGAGATAAATGTTGATGGAAGGAGACTTGACTTGGAGTGGTGAACACACAATACAATACACAGATGATTTCTTATAACCTTGTACCCCTGAAACCTATATAATTTTATTAAATAATGTCACCCCAATAAATTCCATAAAAAAAATTAAATAAATAAATAAATGTTTACAATTTCAAAAGAAACTAGGCAGGTGGTAATCTAAATTTAATTGGTATTTTCTATGTGCTCTGATAATGATTTTGTTTCTTCTGGATCTCAAACCATATGTTTAGCTTTAAGTGCTATTTTTTATGACCTTCTTAGATAATGCCTGTTAATTACCCCAAAAGATATTCAGTTTGAACCAAATCCAAACATTTCAGCCTAAAAAGAATTTTAAAAAAAAACTGTAAAAATTATAATTTGTGACAGTGATGGAAGTCTGCTTTGATTTTAAATTTAGAACATATTTACTTCCATTGATCAAGTAACTTGCAAAGTTCTTATCCCATTATCATTTATTTTGCTCAGCAACAACTTTTTATTTGTATCTGTTGAT